>NW_004955425.1:266097-406027 GCF_000276665.1 Chinchilla lanigera | reverse complement strand
ACCTTGCGCTTGCCAGGCAGGCGCTTTTGCCGCTGAGCTAAATCCCCAGCCCCACATTCCTCTTTAAAACCTTCTTCAGGGGCTGGAGAAATAGCTCAGCGGCACAGTGCCTGCCTGGCAAGCACGAGGTCATGAGTTCGATTCCTAGTACTGGAAAATAAATAGATAAAACCTTCTTGAAAGACTGTACTCTGTTAATGTACTCTTTCTCCTTTCTGGTCTCCTTTTCCTATTCCCTAAATGTTAGTGTCTCTAAGGTTTCTGTCTAGAGAAACATGTTGCCTATACTGTTTACCTAGGTGAGTTGATCACTCTCAATATATCTCTGGCAAAAACAGATATACAGTCAGTTCCTTAGTAGATATTTACATGTAGCTGTGTATCCCACATCCTGTAGCCCAAGCTGTGAACATGTCATCTTCTCTCATTCTCAGATCTTGTGTCCTTTCTATGTTCTCTGTTTTGGTTGGTGGAACCACTCAGCCATATCCTATGTCCAGTCACCATGAGAGATTTTTCCTTCCAATATTTCCCAAACCTATCCTTTCCATCTTAACTACATGCCTACCACCGATTCATCCTCTTCTATCCCTACTACCTACTTCCCTGTCAGTGTATTATAAAATTGTGTCACCAGTTTCCTAATTGTTTCTTCTGTCTTTAAGGTTTTTTTCCCCTAAAATCCTTTCTTTACAGAACTGTGGGAGACTCTGACCATGTCAGTAGAACCTTTCAGTGGCTCTCCAAGGTTCCTAAATAAGGCATGCATATCCTTTTGTGATCCAGCTCCTGACCCTCCTACAGCTCAACCTGAACTCTCTTACTCATATTTCAGTTTGGCAGCCTTAAGTGGGTAACACCTCATAAACACAACTGTTTCTCATTTTTGTGCCTTTCCTCGTATTCCCTGCTTGAAATACCTCTACCCATTCTTGATTAACTCCTTTGTAAGATTTACATTTGGGTACAATTTAAGATGGTTTCTTGGGTCATCCCACCTCCCAAACAATGTTATTATTAATAATAATAACCTATATATTGGTCTGTCCATGTAATTAGCACGTTAGCTGTAGTTATGTTTAAGTGAGTATCTTTCCCTTTATACTTAAGATCTTGGATTTAAAAAATTAGGTCTTCAGCAGGGTGTCAATGTACTACTTGTCATATCTGATCACAATCCCTTCATTGTCCAAAGAGGAAATTGAGACCTAGATTATGATTTCATTAAATGATTAATTCAAAATGAAAGCTTGATTTTTGAAAAATTGGATTAGGAAGGCATTTATTTGTAAACATATACTATTGAAGCTGTGGTGTTCTCTAGAACTGTGAAAAATAAATTTCTGTTGTTTATAAATTAATCTATGGATTTTGTCAAAGTAACAGAGCTGGACTAAGATAATGTAGTCAGAAGCATTAGCTCAGGCATTGTCATTCAAGTGAAATATAATCAGATTAGCAAATAATATCTATAGAACATTTTGTGAGATAATGAAGAACTTGATTTTCTCCAACCAAATGGAGCAAATTTCTAACATTTTGAAACACCATAATCAAATATAAGATATTTTAAAATTATTCTCTTGAGAAATGCTTATTCATTTTAAGTCATAGTATTTATTCTTTCTTTAGAATTACTGACTACTGTCTTAATTTTCCATATTCTTGCCAAGATTGAGTTCTACTTTTAATATTTTACGAATTTTTTTCTACTACTCTGTAAATACTTGAAGATAACTTCCCACTTTCGTACCTGTTCATCTCTCTCCTGTTGTTTATTTTCTTCCTAATTATCACCAAAACTCTGTTTCTTCAACTGCGTTGCGGACACCGGGCCAGGTACTGTTTTTGTTATTACACAGAAGAGACACTATGGTTTGAAGTTTTCCTGCTGGCCTAGTGCAAGATGTTTATGCAAAGTGTCAATGGAAACAATTATTTTAACAAGATGACACAGCCTGTTTTGCTTAGAAATGTCCTAATTTCCTGTTTAGGTTATCCAAAGGTCAGGTAGGGATTTCTTTTTACATTCCCATAGTGCAGATTCACATACAATCATTGTAGGATTTAGGATCACAAGCCACTTAAGTTCAGTGGCTACATTTAGCTTCCCAAGAAGATAAGTCCTTCCTCTGCTATTTTTATTTAGTTTGTCTTTGGTACTGTACTGTTCTAACCTGTATTAAGTGTGTTGACATATAGCTGCTTCTTAAGTGAGGTGCTTCTTAAAGTCTATCTATTGCTCATTGTGAAGTTCATGTGGATACTTTCATTAACCAGAATGTTGCAGTGTTGTTACTGTTACCTTGTCACAGAAATCTGTTATTAAGTAAGCATTCAGGCAAGCATGAAGCCCTAAAATAAGCCTTGCCTACAAGCTGTGAACTCCTACATTAGTGAATCAACTTCAGTGTAGTTTGATGACTTCCCCCCATATTTAATTATGCCTTCAGGCTATGGAAAGACCACATTTATCTGTTGAAACAGACGAAGCAGCAAGTGTTCTGACACGTTTATAGAGCAAATTATTATACCTGACAAAAGGTAATTACATACACAATCAAGTCTGGAAGTAAATGGATAATTAGGGGTTAATAAATAAGTGCTTTTTACATTCAAGAAAAGTAAACTAAATATATATTTTTAAATTGTTTAAGATTATGAAATCTATTATAAGATTTGAAAGAAAAAATAACAGGGAATGCAAGCCTGTTTAATACTAGTATTCACCAAAATACTATAATATTCCAACTCTTTGACAGAGACTATAAAGATCTTTATTTTCCTCCTCATTATCATGCTAAGTATGGTAGTTTGGTGAACTTTTCATTTCTTCTGGAATCCAGTGCAAATGTTAAGAGTTTATACTTTATACCCTAGGAACACAAAACTGACACTTTATCTCTATAAAGCATACTAAATGAGATGTAAGTCTGAAATTCAGTTCAAAAATGAGATCTTACATGTTATAGCACAAGTGAGTTGCTAGTCTGAAATTCAGTTCACCACTCTGCCAAAGATTTCCTTTTTTCTACGTCTTTTTAATACAAGGTCTCACTATGCAGTTCTGGCTGGCATTGAGCTCACTTTGTAACCCAGACTAGTCTTAAACTTGCACCGATCCTCCTGCCTCAGCCTCATGAGTGCTGGGATTAGAGGCATGCGCCACCACGCCCAGCTTTGCCAAAGATTTCTTGAAAGAGCTAGAACTAAAGCCCCTACTTTTACCCCACTGTGTGCAAAAGTGTCATAGAAATTTATCACCTTTGTCTTCCTGGAGCAGTGGGAATTTAGTGGTTTTGGTTAGTTTCATTACTCTAAATGGCCCATGTTAGGGGCTGGGGATTTAGCTCAGTGGCAAAGCGCCTGCCTGGCAAGCGCAAGGTCGTGAGTTCAGTTCCCGGTACCGGAGAAAAACAAACAAAAAAAAATGGCCCATGTTCTATTTTAAGGACTACAAGGGCTAACCAGACCCTCAGCTGTTGGGAGAAACAACAGGGAATAAAGAAAAACAGAGACAATTTTCAAGGTACAGGAAGGACTGGGAGGAGACCTGTTTCTAGTGGACTAACTGGATGACCTCTGAGGTTGACCCAGTTTTATTAGCCAGCAAGAAGTTCAGGGGGAGGGGTAGCATGAGTTTCATGGAACAGGAACTCTAGAGAACAGGTAGATAAGAAATAAGTTATTGAGGAGCCAGTTTTTTTCTATACCCAGCTGACTATATTTTGACAACTGTCCTCAGCAGATGCTATCTTGCTTCAGGAATGCTGGGTTATCAGCATTCTGCCTATAGCAAAAAGGCATGCGGCCTTCCTCAGATGCTTCCCTGTTCCTGAGCCAAGATAACACTGACCTAGAGACTGTGAGACCCAAGTTCAGTAACCTGGTCCCCAGTAAAAGAAGGGACTGACAGGATGCCTCTGGTGTCTGAAGTTTAGTTTTGTTTTTTTTTTTTTCCCAAAGCCAGAGCCAGGAAATTATAAAAATTATTTGACTTATTAGAATTTTAGATTAAAACTTATAAACTAACTTCATTAAATGAACATTTAATGAATCCACTTTTTGGATTCTCCAGATTATGATGACCCCTATTTTAAATCACAACCATTATCTTGAGAAGGAGTGGAGAACTGTAACAGCTATACTATAAAGGAACGCATAAAACCCAGGCTAGCCTAGCTTGTATCATTCAAACACCTGCCATACCCTGTAGCATAAGCATGTTGAAATATAATTACTTTTAATGTACCAAGAGTTGAACCAGGGCTTTTGCACTAAGCCACACTCCAACGCTCTATACATACAATGTTCTTTAAAATTTTGGAATAGGATCACTAAGTTGCCAAGGCTGAGCTTGAACTCCTGCTTTAGGCTTCCAGAGTTCTGGGATTACAGGTATAAGCCACCACGCCTGGCTTGGGATTGTTTTTCACTGACTAGCACATATTGTCTTCCTTTGTTTCTTGAGTTCTTCCAAACTTAGTTCATACAAGAAGATCTTGTTTCTTCATAGCTTCAGTGAAGCAAAATGATTCATCAGAGAGAATTGAAAATCTAGTGAAACACGTCTCATCACAAGTATCAGGATTTTGTTTCTTTCGTATTGGAAGTCTTTGAGTGTCATTGGTGAAGTCATTATATAACCAGCTGTTATGTAAGTGTAACAGATAATGCAATGAATTTGAACAGAAAGTTAAATGTATGATGAGGGAATGTTTCTTTAACATGTTTGATGGCATTATCACTGGTTTACAAAAGGTAATCTTAAGAGCAATGCTTTCTTTTGGTTGTGAAATATTTTAGTATATTCTATAGCACAAATTAAGCCAATATACCAATGTGGCTTTCAGAGTAATATAAGATTACTAAAAATTCAGAGATGTCTTAATTGTTAATAATTTACAAGTATAATCAAGCCATGTTGTTCATATGTAAGAAATTAGTTCATTGTAGACATAAAATTGTGTGTCAAAAGGTAGCATATGTGGTTCATCTCCGCATTTAGTTGGTGCTTACTATGTGCCAGGTCCTAGACCAAATGTGAAGATAGTGATATTAAGCAAAGTACGACAACAGCTTTGAGGTACTTAAAGAGTAGAAGAGCAGAGAAGAAAAAGACTCTTCAACTGTTGGGATATTGAAAAAAAAAAAAAAAAACAAGGGCTGGAATAACCATGAATCACCTAAGAGGAATTAGTGATACTTGATTATTACACTAAAAGGCAAATACTAATTAATTAAGTAATTCTCAGTGCTGGGCATTGAAAAGCCTTTGCATGAGCCACATCTTCAGCCCTTTTTTAATTTTATTTTTTATTTTGAGACAGGGTCTCACTTAGTTGCTAAGTTGTTTAGGCTGTGCTTGAACTGAGATCCTCCTGCCTCTGCTTCCCAGAAAAAAGGAATTATTGTTTCTTTAATGGGGTGAGAAACTAACCTATGAAATATACTGATAGAGTATACTGTGAAAAATACTGTGATAGAGACATGTGGAAGTTACTATGAGGACACAAGGGAGGAACAGCTAACATGAATAAGGTGGTCTTAGGAGGCTTCCTGAAAAGAAAGGAGATTCCAGACCTAAGTTTTATGAAATAAGAAGCAGAAGGGAACTCCACACATAGGAGAAGAAAATGAGCTATGCCTTAAGGGTAATTATGGTTTGTTTGAGAATTTGAGTAGTTCTTTATTAAGAAGCTTGAATTATAAGACAGGAGGAGCCTAAAGGTTGGCCTGGATAAGGTGCAAAATACGTTTCTATGTGATATTACGGAAATTGAACTTTATTTTGTAAGGATTGAGAAGCCATCAAAGGGGTGTGTTTGTGTGTGTGTGTGTGTGTTGCTGGGAATTGAACCCAGGGTCTTGTGCAAGAGCTTGTGAAAAGCAAGAGCTCTACCACTGAGTTATATCCCCAGCCCTGCCTTTTTTTGTGGGTACTGGGAATTGAACTTAGGACCTTGCACTTGCCAGGCAGGCTCAGTTGCCACTGAGCTGTACCCCCGGCCCAAGACTTTATTGTTTATTTGGTACTTGTTTTGTGGTGTTCAGCTATCAACTGCTTTCAGGAAGTGAGTAATGTGATCAAACTTGTGTTTGGCTAAATGTCTCTGGCTCAGTGTGGAAGTTGGTGAACCCTCGGGTATCTGAAGAAAGAGGCAGAGGGCATAGGCAAGACCAAAAGCCCTAGAAGAAAGACTGTGAAGTCTGAACCAGTAATAGGGGTGGAAAGTAAAAAAAAAATTGAATTTAGTAAGTATTCATAAGGTTAAATTGGCACATTTGGACATACGTTAGATGCAGGAATTGTGAGAGAGATGAATCAAAGCAGAGTTAATCCAGACTTGTGATTTGAGTAAGTTCTACCCATGAATGACCTACCTTACAATATCAGGAAGCTGATTAAGTATTATGACTAAAGAACAAGCTCTGTGTGTGTGTGTGTGTGTGTGTGTGTGTGTGTGTGTGTGTATGTGTGTGTGTGTTACAAACCTCAATCACATTCAACTATTTGAAGTAAATTTACTAAATTATGCAGAAAAATTTTTGTATTAGATAATTAGAGGTGTAGTTTTTGCTTTTCAGAAATGGAAAATTTAAAAAACTTGAGAATTTAACATTTTTCTGGAATCATAAAGAACTTTCTGGAAACCTTAGTCATATATCTAATGTTACTTGGGTTTAAGTATATAAAAGTTTTAAACCTCTATTGCCAAAAAAGAATTGACTCAACTATTAAATATAAGGTTCTAATATTCTCATATTACTAATGGAAAGTCAGAAGATCCTGTTAAAAAATTTGTATAATAAAGTCTATTCCTACCCCAGAGAAATGAAAACGTATGTCCACAAAGAAACTTCTATATAAATCATTATAGCAGCCTTATTCATAGTAGCCAAAAATGAAGACAAATAAAAACCCTAGAATCTGTCAATTGATATTGGATAAACAGAATCTGGTATATGGGGGATATTATTCAGCAACAAACAAGGAATGAAGTACTGGTACATGCTATAATGTGGTGAACCTTGAAAACATGCTGAGTGAAACAAAAGACCGTATTATATGATTCCCATTTAGGGAGTGACTGCTAATGATATGGTGTGTTGGAGGGACTCTAAATTGAGATGCTTATAGAACTTGGTGAATATATGGAAAACCATTGATTTAGATCCCTTAAAGGATGAATTGTGAATTGGATGAATTGTGTGCTGCATTGCAAAACTGCTTTTATAAAACTAAAAAAAGTGATGTAACTTAAAGTTGTGAGGGAAAAATAGAGAATTGTGAGATAGCTACAGAAAATAGAAAGGTGGCAGAAATAAGGAAGCTCTCCTATGTAATAGTTGTAAAATAATAAATTCAATATTAGTAAAATAGGAATTAAACATAGTTATTTCTAGGAATGGCAAGAGTAGGGCAGTGAGTTGTATTGGCTTCATGTTGTATCCCACTTGATTACAATGTATTATTATGATAAAATTAATTTTAATAAACTAACCACATAAAACTCATACATAATATGTCTGTATGCCATTTTAGTCATGATATTGACCAAAAAAGTTAAATATAGGTGTATGTGTATAATCTGATTTTATAAATTCCATTACTGGCCTCTTTTTTCCAAATTCTAAACCCACCTTGTATTTGTTTAGAATTACCACATAGCTTAACATCAAAAATAACTTAAGAACATTTTATTTCTGCTGTGTGCAGTTCACCTGAACAAAATGAGGGCTGTAATGCTTTTATCAGCCTCTCCATTACAAAGTTCTCAAGCCTCACCCTTGATCTGCCCAGAGGGAGAGTGGGAAGACTGGCTGAGAGCACACTCGGCAGATGGGACATTTGAAGAGGGCAGGCCTGGTGGTGAACATGTATCGGAGAGCCAGAAGGCAGCATGAGGGCAATTAATGGTGGCAAGAAAAAGTATTTGAAGGCATTGCGTTGTTCTTATAGTTTTTAACCAAAGTCCTGGCTTCTACTTAAAATTCTCTTCTATGCTGCATATAGAATTTTCCCAAATGTGTTATTTTCATATAGCAGGGAAGGAAGGAAAAGTTAAGTGCTTTAAAAATCATATGGAGCTAATCATTTGATTTCACCATCTACTGAGGAAAAGGACTTACGTTTTCTTCCAGTGTGGCTAATTTAGTAAGGCCCATTTTTATTGAATTCCCAGTGGCTAATTACTTGAAGGACAAGTGTTTCTTCCTTAAATCTGTATTGGATTTAGGAGTTTGTTGTCTAAATCTTTGAAGCACTGTAGGAACACTTACTTCAGCTTTGTTTTTTGGAGGTAAAGGGAAAATGATCTCTTGGTTTACTTTTGGAATCTGCAAAGCAACCCTGAGATCCCAGGTGGATTTAGTGTTTGGAAAAGGGAACTTCGGGCGGGGAGCTAAGGTTGACCCTGAGCCCCCAGGTCACTGTTCACATTTACAAAAGCAGACCTGGTATCCCCAGTTGCTTTTCTCTTGAGGTTGGCTTAACTTTATTTATCTTCTGTCTTGGGTCACTGCCTCTGAGGTGCTTCAAAAGCAAAATCCAAAAGACCCAAAACAATGAAAGCTAAACCAGATTCAAGGAAAAAATGACCTGGCATCATGAGTTCATTTTTACAAAGAAAGAGCCACTTGGAGAGTTCCACAGAATGGTTTTAAGTCTGCCTAGATTCATTGTGTCATTTTCACAAAGTGATCTGAACAGGTCTGAGACCCCAGGTTTCTTGGGTGTAGAGTGGAAGCGAGTCTGTAGGATGGGAAACTGTCAGCAAGCTAAATGGGTTGACACAAATGAATTCCTCAGTGAATCAACTGTTTTGAGCATATAAATGGGACTACCCGTGCAACTATTTCTTTCCTTAAACTGAGCTTTTTGTTTGCACACAGGGAGCACTGATGAAGTGAAACATAACTCAAATATTGGCATAAATCTACTTTATGCTATCAAACTAGTTGTGAAGGGTATGTTTGAATCTCTGGTGAAAAGGATAGTCAGGATAGTAATTTTAGATAATCTTATAAATCATGATAAGATAGCCAGGATGTAGCTCAGTGGCACAAGCGCCTGCCTGGCAAGCACAAGGTCCTGAGTTCAATCCCTGGTACAAAAAGTAAATAAATAAATAAATAAAGACAAAATCTGTGATCAGTAGAGAAGCCAAGAGCAGATTTTAAATAGGAGGATGATTGTAATCCTGTAAATATCATAACTAAAGCAGCACAGTAAATCATGATGAGATAGAGTTGAGGCACATTATTTTGCTATTCATTTTTATATGATCCATACTTTACTTACCTCCCAAAAGGATTTAAGATGTAATTATTTTACTCGACTATTGGAATGGACCCATGTATAAAATTTAATACCAGTTTTCATTATCATGTGTGACTTTATCCTTTAATAAGTAACTATAAAATTGCTTTTGGATAATTGGAGATTTTTGTTCTGTTCATGTTTGCTGTGCATCTCTGAACTTTAGGTATATGTGTTAACCCATAAGTTTACCTATTGAGACTGTCTTACTGTTTACAAGACTTAAAGAGATTTTGTGTGATTAGTAGCAAATACATTATTTGTGCACTCCTATCTAAAGAAACCAAGGTTTTCTATAATTGAAATAGGCAAGGTTTTCTATAATTGAGGCTTTAATATTAAAAACACATTGTCCTTTGTGCAGCCTGATAAGTTGTGAGGGACAATCCCCAAGGCAATGACAGTGGTAAAGAGTGAAGCTAAGCAACAGTGGTTGTACCTGGTAGTACTTCAGTTTTCTCTTCCCTTTCAATCGCATTGCTCAGTCATACTCTTTTTAGGCTATCCCAGTCAAAGAGTAGGGGTTGTGTTTCTTGGTCAGAACAGGCATGCATAGCAACCAGTGGAAATGGGTTTAGTCCTTAAAAACCTAGCCTGATGTGGTGTCAGACGGGGCCAAGGAATAAAGTCTTGTATTCTTCATTTTGGGTATGGAGATTGAACCTAAGACCTCATATTTGCTAGATAAGTGCTGTACCACCAAGCTGTACCACCCCACCCCAATCTGCCCCTTAATTTTTTTTTTTTAATTTTGAAATAGGATCTCACTAAGTTGCCCAGGCTGGCCTTAAACTTGTGGTCTTCCTGTGATTTTAGACTCCCAAGCAGCTGAGATTACAGATGTGTGCCATCTGAAGTTTTGCTTTAGTGTTACACAATTCAGTTCAACTGTATTTTAAAAGTGAAAAATAAGGATGTTAAAATTGTTATTGTTACAGATGAAGGGCATTGGTAAATCATTCAAAAATATTGGTGGTACTTTCTCTAGGAAGATTGTTTAACTCAGTGTTTAGACCCAGGCTTTAATACTATCATGAAGTACTCTACCCTTTTTATCAGTAACCCAATGGAGGTAAGTTACTGGACTGCAATCAGTTGTCAGTCTGCCTGCTAGCCAGCATATGCCAGAGTAGTCTTTAGAGCGCTCAGGTTTTGTGCTTGTTGAACTTAAAGAGCTCCTCAGTAAATTGGAGTAGTGGTCTGGCATCATCAGTCAGCTATTTCTTGAATACCTACTGATGGGTTTTACTGTGCTCAGCATACTTTGAGTTTGTCTATGAGATTTGTGAAATTATTTTTCTGTTTTCTGATTCCAGCAGTATTGTGGAGATGAAAAATCCCTATACACATGGAAATGAGAAATCAGAGTATGAAATCAGCACACTTGCTTACCCCATCTTTCCTCTTGTCCACATCCAGTATCGTTAAGGACATAGACACAGTGATAATGTGCTCAGCCATTAGATTCAAAGGCTGAGAGGAGTGGACAAGAAATCAGTGGTTTCTACATTACCCTGTATTAAGCTGATAGTAACTTCCTTGTGTGTTACTATAGTTTAAATTACTAGTATTTTACATGAATAGTTTTTCTTTTAAATATTTTATGTAAACATCAAAATACTGTTTCCTTAGTAACAATGTCCCCACTTAAAATATAATCCCCTTCAGGAAAGTGACGTTGCCTAGTTTCAATATTGTATTTTTAGTATATCATGTCTAGCACATTATACCTGAGCAAGCATTATTTGTTGAGTGACTAAATGAATTTTTTCTGGATCTTTACCCTTTTATCCACATTGGCAATACATTCTTTAATCTTTAATGTGCAGATTTCCACAGATGTCTATAGATTAACTACATATAAAATGTATTTTTATAAAATTTTGGTGCAGATGTGAAAGTATAAATTAGATTTGGGTACATGTGGGCAAGTAGGTTATACTTTGTGATTCCTATAATTTCTAGTAGTTTCCATATCAATATCTGCATAGAACAGATTTGCATATGATATCTGACCGTATGTGGAAATTATCAGCATAGTGTTTCTTTATCTAGGAAAATCTGTTTTGTGCTCTAGAAGAACCAGTTCTGTATTCACAGTTGGAGTTGGTGTAGGTTTTTAGTTTATTAAGCAGCCTCCTCCTTTCCCATTTGGGGGTAAATCAGCCTAAGAGAAAAAGGCCTTATTTACTGCTCCTTCTTCTATATCCTAGAGGTCACAGTGGTAATGCCATTTGAAAAGAGAGATTACAGCCAGTGTATTAAGTGGTTACTTTCTGCTGACTGTACATGGTCACATATATTTGTGCAAACACATACATACATCTGAAAGAGAAATCCTTCAAAATGAGGTTTTGCTGACTACTGTGTGAGGGGTATCATTATTGAAATATAATTATTTCTAACTATCACATTAATACATGTCCACTGGGTATTTTGACAATCCCACCATACAAATGACCATTCCTAAAATTTTTTCAAATTCGTTAAATCTTTTGGATGTTTTTTTATAGCGATGGTTTTTTATAATTAAGTAGCAACATTATCATGAACATTTCAGATAATTTAAAATTCTATATAAACATTAATTTTGGGTTTGTTTTTTTTTTTCCCTGGTACCGGGAATCAAACTCACGACCTCATGCTTGCCAGGCAAGTGCTGTGCCGCTGAGCTAAATCCCCAGTCACATAAACATTAATTTTAATAGCCACATGATATTCCTCATACAGTTATACCTCACTATGAGGATTAGGCTATTTTCAGTTTGTTGGTAACCAAATTACATTTTTAAGATTATTATCTTTGTACATAAATTTTTGTCTGCCTTTATTATTGTTTCCTGAAGTTACAGTCCTAGAAGTCTGATTACTCAGTCAAAGAGAATGGCCATTTTTATAAGGTTCTTAAACACACTTCAGAATCACATTCCAGAGAAGTTATATCAACTATACTCTTACCATTTGAATGCATGAAAGAACTTTCCCTCCTTGTGAAAGAAGAGGAAAATGTACTTTTAGCCAAAAACAACTCCTTTTCTTTTTCAGACCTTCTTTACATTGTCTCAGGACGGTTTTTACCAATGTTTTAACTTTTAGTATGGCCTAGAATGTTATCTGAACATAAATAGAGTAGTTTTTAGTAGTTAATATTTTTGTTATAGTGTTTTCCACTTTTTGCAAGAATCTGTTAATACAGTAGTTGTTAATTGGATGGGGAGTCCAACAAGTCCCTTACCTTCCTAAGGAAAAGCTAGCTTTTCTTTAGATGGCTTTAATCACCCTAAAAGTTTTATCCTTCTCAGAGTCACTGGATCAGTTTACATATCCTGTAAGTAAATACAAATGCTTCCTTCATTTAAAGCAACCAAGTAGACCCCTTACTTATAAAGCGAGTTAAAACAAAACAAGAATAATATAAAAACTAAAGGAAGTAGTAAGTAAAGCATTTAGCTTTTTGAAACAATTCAGAGGGGAATAGGAAGTTGGTTTTAAATGGTTTAAAAGGGATTAAGGTTTTAAAGTTGGATAAAGAGTTTTTTGCTTTGGTTTGGGCACAGCATTGCTTTTAAAAGATTACTTCCATATTTGACAGTGATTCTAACTGCAGTTTATAAACCAAATAGTCAATTTAAAGACGCTGTGGAAAATATGAGGGTTTCCTTTTTGTTGTTGTTTGCTTATACGAAATGATTACCTAGAGTTAATAAGGCTGAATCCTGAAGCCTTTGTTTCATAATGATACTGAATATCTATCACCAGCAGAAGAATCCACCAGAAGTTTTTTAATGCACTTAATTGAGATTATCTGAGCTTTTGGTTTATATTACTTTAGAAAAGTCTAAGTGTAAACAGCTTCTTTCAAGGTAAACATAGTTCTAAAAAGGTCTTTTAAACATCACCAACTCTTAGAGTACCAACTGAATAGTTAATAAATGTCTCCAAACATCAGTAAAAGTTATATAATTAATATAATTCTAGAGTGTTTTCATTATTTATAATTATTTGAAATGTGAAAAAGTATTTTATTGAAAAGCAGCTATTGACACTTTCAGTAATTTTAAAGTAAAAAGATAATACACACTATTTTAGCTATAAAATACAGTTAATAAGTGTTCTTAAATTTTCCTTATTCTGTTTGAGACGCATGTCATATTAAAATGGGCCGAGAAGAACATATATTTTATTTACGTTTGAATAAATAGGCAAAAGTTGATGTAACATTTCCCCCCATCTTCCTCAGCTCCTTGATCTGTTTATGGTTTGGGACTGGTCTACTTATCTAGCTGATTATGGACAGCCAGCTTCTAAGTACCTTCGAGTGAACCCAAACACAGCCCTTACTCTTTTGGAGAAGTGAGTATATTTTGAGAACATTTTTATATAACATTTTACCAGACTTGGATTCAGTAACAAATGAAAAACTAGAAATTTCCATGGAAAGAAATGTATAGATGGAGTTTAAAAGCTCAGTCCATTTTAATGACTTAAAAATAAGCCTTTCTTTCTTACCCTTTGGAACTGGTATAGTTACATAGGCAGTTGCTGTTTATACTGATGTGAACAAAACATTTTCCCTGTTGTATCCTGAATTGCAGTCTTAATTGGCCTTAGAAGTATCTTTACTGGAGTGCTGTGGATGTAGCACCTTAGTGACAGAGCACTTGATTGGCATGTGCCAGAAAAGAAAAAGAAAAATACGTTTGCTGAAGACATGTGTCAACTAGAAACTGGAGCTATTTAAAACAAAACAAAACAAAACACCCTATACTACAGGAAAGAAGATATTTTGTAAAATATGGCTAGGAATTGAGATATTTGGTGGTGCTATTTAAGTCATGGATTCTTGACAAGTAGAAAAATATGTGATTTGAAAAAATATAATATTTTGAAAACTCAAGTGTCAGGATTTAGTAGGGCATTTTTACCCAGCTAAACACAGTTTGAGATTTTTCTCTTCACTCAATCATATTTCAGGCATCACTGTTAAAATTTTTAGTTTTTAAATTAAAGTATATTTTCCACATTTCCAAATACCTGTGGTATATTTGATTTGAAAGAACATAAGGAATTGTTTAACAAACATAAAACTTTATTTTACAATGTCATGGAACCCTACTGAGGCAAAAGCATTGCTGTTTTAAAATTCTAATGCTATTTTTTCTTTCACTTTGTCTTGTTATTAATGTGATTTACAGAGTCTGTAAAGAATATTTTAACATATTTTATGGAATGATATTAGAAAATAGTATGTGAAAAGGTAGCACATTTTAGATTCATACACTAATGCAAAACTACCACTTTGTATAAAATGCAAATGAAGTTGCTAATTTTTGTATGATTTCTGTATCTGTGAGTTTCTTAGTATCTGTTTTCAATGAAGTATATTTTTTCAAGTGTGGAATTAGTGTGAGATCATTCAGAACATGCCAAGATATTTTACTTGTGACGGCCATATGTTTCTATTTCCTCCGCTGAGCTTCTTCATTGACATGTTTTTAGGATGAAGGATACTAGCAAAAAGAACAATATATTTGCTCAGTTCAGGAAGAATGATCGAGACAAGCAGAAGTTGATAGAGACAGTCGTGAAACAGCTGAGAAGTTTGGTGAATGGTATGTCCCAACACACATAGAGTTCACATCGCTTGTACTCAGTGACACCAGATCCCTGTGACTGAGCCCTGATGTCTAACCAGCATGGGTCATGATACAGTAATTTGTTTACAGAATTTAAAAGTGTAGCACTGAAAATACACTGATGAGGGCTTAAACAAGAAATCATAATAGATATCATTTGTATGGATTTTTAAATAATTGAATACTATTTTATATATGGAAAAATGTGACAATTTTCAATTTTAGGGGAAGAAGGCAAAACTGTAATATAAATCAAGTCAAAAATTGTATATAAAACCAATTGAAAATTCATTAGAAAAACTTAGGCCTCTACTTCTAAGTATTTTTTCTGTTTAAACTTGAAAGATGTGTGTATTTTTAAGTATATGGTTTTAGAATGCAATCATGTCTGATACAGGAGTATTTCACTGTCGTTTTCTGATTCAGCTTTTATTTTCACATCAATGTGATTTAGACAGACTAAAAATTTTAATTCTGCTCATTCTGAGGGGGAAATATACAAATCTTTAAGGCTCCTTGAAATCAAACCTAATCCAGTAAGAATGTAAATTATTTGTTCTACTTGGTGATTTAATTTAAACATTCTGAATATGAAGGAAATGTTTTGGATTTTCTAAGGGTGCAGTGTTGTTTCTGCTCTTCAAAGTTGGTGTATCTGACTATATTGCTTGTAGCTAACCCCAGTCTAGATTGGTTTGGTTTGGTTTGGTTCAAGTTAGGAAAGGACAAGTTAATGGGGACTAACCACTTCAGATGAGCTTGTACTGGAGTAGATGTGTTCTTCCTACACACAGAAATTACCATGGGACTCAGGTTATTTTCTTCAAACAACAGATCTCACTACCATATCCTCACTGTGGAAACAGACCACATCAACTGAAGTCTGGAGAATCTAAAAGAGATGTATGTTTTTCTTTGTGTAAGTTGAGGTGATCAAAATGACAATGTAAATCTTTAAATCTGATCTTTATTTTCTCATGCTGTATGTATGCTGAATACTCCGTTTGCATCATCAGGATTTATACCTTAAAAAACTATACCTGTTCTGTAAAACAAATGTTAAGAACTATGTTTACATCTCTTGATTTTGTGATGAAATATTAAAGATTGAGCGAGTTGTTGAAAATGCACTGCTATTTTGTCTATTCAGACCTTCCTGATTTAAAACTATTTCCTTCAGAAAATACATATTATTTCCTAAGCATTGAAATGAGAGTGGCACTAAGTCAGAACAAGAAGCATTTGTTTTTCATTCTAAAGTATTTCACATTTTAAAAACATTACACAAAAAACATGGTAATTCTTCAGACACAATAAAGTCTGGACTTTGGGAGACAACCAGCTCTAACACTCTTTGAAGACTTGGGAGGAGGCTGTCCCTTGCTTCCTTACCCGGCCTTCTAGGGTACTTGGGACTGCCGCCCCCCATGCACCATGGCCTCTGGGATTGGGAGTGCAGTCTTCACACCACCGGGATCAATCCCCTGTAGTTTTTCTTAACTTTTACCAATAATGTAAGCACCCAAGCCTGCAGTTGCCTCTCCCCACACCTCAGGTTGCACTGTAGTGACAAGGGAGCGGGAGACCTGAGGCATTTTGAGCTCTACAGAGGGACACAAAGCCCTAGACACAATCTTGGATACTCATGAAGTATCCCAGGGTGGATTCGGGAGGGGGAGAGAATTAACCCCTCCGACCTGGAAGGCTTCCGCGGATACGTGCTCCATAGAGGCTTTGGGCTTCTCTCTGAAGCTGTGGCAGGAATGAAACTACCATCTCTCGAAGGATTCCTGAAGTGTCAGATCAGAGAACCAGGGCCCCAGGGAGCTTTGGACATGACAACGGGGAGTGGACGATCCCGTTTCTCCGAAAGAGAAGGAGCAAAGGGGAGCGGCTCCAGCCCTTTAACCTTGAGGTGGTGAGGGGGAGGGCATGTAGAAGCCGGAGGGTGGAGATCCCAGAACAGCCAGTGGCTAGGGATGGGCCGGAGCAGAGCGCTGCTGCGGGGCTTAAGCACTGGGACTTCGCCCACTCCAGGAGTTTACCCACAGAAAGTTCTGGCTCGAAGCCACAGGCCCCGCCCGAGGATGCACGGCTCTGCCCCCCTGTCCAGGGACCACTCCCTACTCACAGCCCCTCAGCAGGGCGCGACTGCGACACTACCCACTGCCTCCAATCATAACCCTGAATGGAGTGCTTTAAATACGTCACGATGTGTGAACCGGGATCAGTCCGTAAGGAGGGACTATATAAATGTGTCTAGGGTAGGCTGAGAATGCGGTTAAGAGTGGAGAAGAGAAAGAGGTGGGGCTAGGGTCTGCTGCCCCTTGATCTCAGCCCTAGTCTGCGACGCCGGTGAGTCGCCCCTCGCTTTGCCCTTCCTCCGCGCCTCTAGCCTTGGATCTCCGATCTCTGAGTGGGAGTAACCTGCGGGTGCTGGGTGTGAAGGGCTGGGAACCGGGGGAATGTGCAGAGTGCTCAGGCCTTGTGGAAGGCACGTTCCCGAGGGCGCACTATGACTGCCGCCTTCCACTGCCAGTCTGTTTTAGAACGGAGGTCTTGTCTAAGCCTATTAATCTCAGGCTTGGGCCCCAAGGCGCGGGTCCTTTCAGACGAAACAGGTGAGGTCTGTTCTTCGCTGCGTCCCAGTTCTTGGGCCTCAGCGCTCCCAGCAGCCTCGCCACCCCGTCTCCCGCAGGCTCATCATGTTTGCCTGGGGGCTGAGCTGCCTGTCGCCGCTGGGGGCGGTAGGCCTAGCTCTCCTGTGCGCCTGCCTGCTGCTCGGCCTGGCTCAGCACCTCTGGACCCTCCGCTGGACGCTGAGCCGGGATCCAGCCTCTGCCCTGCCCCTGCCCAAGGGCTCCATGGGCTGGCCCTTTTTCGGAGAAACCCTGCACTGGTTGATTCAGGTGAGCAGTTCATAATTTCCTGCAATATGACAGCCCCCTTTTTGAGAGGCTCCCGCTAGACCCTCTTCATTCGAAATGCTCCCGGGGTTCTAACCAGTCCTTTCCTAATCACCCAGGACTCTAGAGGGAGCGCGCAAAGCCCGTACTTACGTTTGCCTTCCTACTCTAATCTCTCAAAAAGACCTCATGTCACCTCAGTTCTCCCCAGAGCAATTTAAACTCGGCCTTAAACAACTTTAGGGTAAACTGAGTTGAGCTCTGGAAGGGGTTTCAGGAGTGTGTCTTACAAGCCTAGAATCAGCCGTGAGTCCCATTCTGAACTTCAATTTCCTCAGTTTACCAGCGGGAACGGGACCATATACATTGCTGTAGGCACATTTGACACCCTGTTTTATAAAAACTGCGCCAGCCTGAAGCAGGGAATTGTTATCCCGTGGCAACTGGGAGACCTGGGTCAGACCCCCAGTGAGGGTGAGAATCCAGAGCTCCAAGCTCCGCTCGCCCACAGGGCTCGCGCTTCCACAGTTCCCGCCGGGAGCGCTACGGCACAGTGTTCAAGACGCACCTGCTGGGCAGGCCGGTGATCCGAGTGAGCGGCGCGGAGAACGTGCGCACCATCCTGCTGGGGGAACACCGCTTGGTGCGCAGTCAGTGGCCGCAGAGCGCGCACATCCTGCTGGGCTCCAACACGCTGCTGGGGGCGGTTGGTGAGCCACATCGGCGGCGGCGCAAGGTGAGCGGGCCCAGGAGATCGTCAGACCCGAGGTCCCCGGGGTACTTGCTGGGCGCCAGGGCGGAGCCAGGTTTGGAGGTATATTGAAAACCCCAATCGAATTCCCTGGTTAAGAGCAGGTGGCTTTGCGCCAGTCCCTTACATTCCCTGGATTTGAATTACAATGCCAGGACTGGCCTATAAGTTCCTTTTATTTCTGATCTTCTATGACTGTAATACCAGAAGCGCTGGAAACGCAGATCTAGACATGTCAGAGAAGACTTCGTGGGGGAGGTAGCAGCAGAAGCCTGGATGGCTGGGAGGGACTGTGTACAGCATAGCAGAAGTAAAAGGAAGGAGAGCAAAAGCCGGCAATTTAGAGGTGGGTCGCTTAGAAGGGGCAGGGACCAGAATTGGCCTGGCTCCTCCGGAGTCTCGAAGCAGGGAAGAACCGCCAGACACCAGCGCTGATCCGCGAGCTTCCCACAGGTCCTCGCGCGCATGTTCAACCGTGCAGCACTGGAGCGCTACGTGCCGCGCCTGCAGGAGGCGCTGCGGCGTGAGGTGCGCTCCTGGTGTGCTGCTAGAGGACCAGTAGCTGTCTATGAGGCTACCAAGGCGCTCACGTTCCGCATGGCCGTGCGCATCCTACTGGGTCTGCAGCTGGATGAGGCACAGTGCGCCGAACTGGCCCGGACCTTCGAGCAACTGGTAGAGAACCTCTTCTCACTGCCCTTGGATGTGCCCTTCAGCGGTTTGCGCAAGGTACTGCTGCTCAGCCCCAGAACTTCTTCTTGGGACTCCACCTCGCGCGCATGGGTCTCCCAACTGAGATGGGGTGCTCTTGGGGCCAACCTACTTATCACCCCTGCCGGAAGATGGAGGTGGAGAGGCGTGGAGAGGCGATGTGGTGTGGTAGTGGGCGCCAGCGCCGCTTCTGTTCTCACTTGCTGTGTGAGTTGGGATCTCAGTGGTGGACATCCCACCGGCCAGTCCTTCTCACCAGAACGACACCTCCCTGCCCAGTCGCCGACACCTCCCTGCCCAGTCGCCAACACCTTTTCGGAAGCCTGCATGGTTTCCGAACAGCCAGGAACTGTAGGGCCGGCGCGCGCGCGCGCGCGCACACACACACACACACACACACACACACACACACACACACGCTCAAAACTCAGTCCGAGCCAATCTTGCGGGGGAGGGGGTGTGGGGGTGGAAGCAGATGTGATTCTGCTTTTGGCTTAGGCCCCTGGGCGCTTGAGTTTCTGGATCAACCTTCCGACTTTAAACTCAGCAGCAAGAATGCCCCACTCCACCTTCCCTCTTCCCCAGCCCTGAGACTCGCCCCTTTCCACTCCTTGCAGTGGGATTGAGCCCAGGGTCTTTGCAGGACCCACATCCTCAGCTCTTTTTTTATTTCTTTACTGTCGAGACAGAGCTTCTCTACATCGCTACTTAGTTGCCTAAACTAGGTTTGAGATTGTAGTCCTCCTGCCTCAGTGTAGATTCCCTGGATTTCAGTCACCTGAATAAAAATAATAGACACGGGTTGAGGGTCATGTTGTGCGTTGCTCACTTTGGATACATTTTCTGATTTGATCCTTGCAGCCTGCAAAATGTTATTACTGTCATTTTATTGACAAAAGAGGCTTGGCTAGGGGTAAATAACTTAACCAAGATCACACAGTATAGGGGGAAATATAGGAACTGAACCTGATATTTCTGGCTATGAAATTCACATGCTCAACTTAAGTGTCTTCCCCAGGAAATGTTTTTAATATTCCTTTTTTTTTTTTTTTTTTTTTTTGTACCAGGAATTGAACTCAGGACCTTGCACTTGCCAGGCAGGCGCTTGTGCCACTGAACTATATCCCCAGCCCCCCAGGGAAATGTTTTTAATGTGCTTCTGCCTAGAACCCTGAAATGGCATCCCAGACCTCTAGGCCATCCTTATACAGAGGCTGATACTTAGGGCATCCAACTGTGTCCTCTAAGTCAGAGCTTTCCTGGGTGCCCCTTCTCTGCACTGGTGTGCAGTGCCCTAGCCCAAGCTTATGTAGGGAAAGAGCGGTGGCCTGGCTCTAGCCTGAATGAGCTCTGCACCAGGCTGAGCACTGACAGCTACGTGATTCTGAATAGTCTCTTGACTTCCCTGAACCTCAGTTTCCTCCTTCCCCCTAAGATGACAGTGACTGTCTGCCTTGTTCAAAGGGGACTCATGAAAATCTAGAGAGAATATTTTCTGACAGTGGACAAGTTCCTGGCCACTTATTGAGCCTTACTATGTGCCAGGAATGGCGCTAAGCTGAGAGATGAACAACAGGAGTTAGTTGAGCAGAGCAGAGGCAGTGTGGTCCTGAGAAGGTTTTGAGGTAGGTAACCAAGCCTGGCCCTTGAGCCTGCCTGCCCCACCTGCCTTCTCTTCTTATGCATCAGGGCATCCGGGCCAGGGACCAGTTGCATCAGCACCTGGAGGAGGCCATTGCTGAGAAGCTTCATGAGGACAAGGCAGCAGAGCCAGGTGACCCCCTGGACCTGATCATTCACAGCACTAGGGAGCTGGGCCAGGAGCTCTCAGTGCAGGAGCTGAAGGTAGGCAGAGGGAGGCCACTCCTCCCTCTTTTTGTTACCAGCAGGTCTCCACACACATGCTCATCCCTAGTCACTTTGGCACAGGTACATCTCAGGGTGAGAGGAAAGAGGGGTCCTAGGTTTTGGTTATAACTCAGTCACACTGCTAGCTGTGTGGCCTTAGGCTCTAGCCCCCTTTCCAAGTGCATTAAAGCCATGAATTCTAAGCCCATCCTTATCAAGCTCTGACCCACTCATCCACCCCTTCAATCCCCCCAGTCTCTCACCCCATGTCTTTTGCTCTGCTGTCCTCTTGACTTATGAAACCCTCTTCTCTCTTTTTCCTACAGAATCTAAGACACTCAGGATCAAATTCCACAGCCTCAAAATTTCCCTCTTTTTCCCTAAAAGCAACTTTTCATGAGATACCTTGGCAGTTGGCACCTCTACCTGCCTATTTTGCTCCTGCAGGATTTTCTAGAAAATTAGGACCCAGACCTCTTTCCT
Organism: Chinchilla lanigera; assembly: GCF_000276665.1. Lineage (NCBI taxonomy): Eukaryota > Metazoa > Chordata > Mammalia > Rodentia > Chinchillidae > Chinchilla > Chinchilla lanigera. Next base: position 384,370 of record NW_004955425.1, on the reverse strand, counting down.
ATGTACAGATAAGAACACATGCAGTGAACAGAAGGAGGGAGAATGAAACTCTCCCTCTATTCTAGAATGGCCCAGTACCTCTTGAGAAACCAAAAAGAAGTGAAATGTAGAAGTCAGCGGAAAGTTAGAAATAGGAAGACCTCAGTCTTTCATGTATATACAGCTCCATCCTTTCTCTGGGCCTCAATTTTCCACTCTCCACCAGTCAGTGACTGAAAGGTGGGGATCAACTTTAGTTTCTTCTCAAGAATAAGATAAGTAATCTCCATCCTGACTCTTGGGTGGTTGAAAAGTCCTGAGCCTTCAAAGGGGTTGGAGAGAATAGATGAAAAGTTTGAGCCCAGCCTGGGCAATTTATCACGACTCTGTCTCAGAGTGACAGACAGAGTGAAGACCCTGGGTTCTATCTCTATTATGGTAAGGAGGGAGGCAGTTCTAGGATGTGGTGTGGAAAGAACTGGGTGATTCCTCTGCCTTCATAGGACTGAGTAGGGAGAAACAACCCTCTCAGGGAAGCAACTCCCTGGTCAGAAATCTTCCATAATGGCCTGGACAACAAGGGAGACTAGACTGGGAAGGGAGGCTATCGGGCTTTGAGGTCTCCATCCCAGCTCTCCTCCTTGTCCAAGGCAGGGCCCACAGTTAGCATCCTATGAGGATTTAATATTTCTTCCACAAATATCATTACCTATTCAGTATCAGATAGTGTGCTGTGGTGGGAGATGTGATGAGCAAATGACCCTGCCGTTCAGGTGCAGAAGGAGAGGATGCACATTCACCCCACAATCCCAGGAATCAGAGAATAAACACAAACACCAGTGCTGGAAGGAAAGAAGACACTGGACCAGAGGCAGGCAGTGAGGGTACCCTTCTTGGACAAAAGAATGGACAGTGTCCCTTTGTGGGCACAGCAGACCAGGAAAAGCTTCAGACCAATCCAGTAAGCACGATGATAAAGGCATGAGGCAGGACTGGTGTAAGGCTGGCTCTATGGCTACAGGTGCTGTGATCTGTTCACTGCAGTCACCCCCACAACACCAAGAGAGGGCTGGCGGCAGCACTACCATGAGATCAAGGGCACCAGACACCCAAACCTGGCTGTTGGGACTGCTAGCTGACCGGGCTCTAAGCACCTCTCTGAGCCTTGGGTTTCCAACCCTGTGAAAAAAAAACCGAGAGAATAATTGTCCCTCACAGGGTTTGTGCTGAGGACCCAATAAGAAAATACACTTAAAGCATTAAGGATAATATGCAGCATAAGTTCCCAGAATTATCTCTGTAAATTCTCCCAAGGCAGGTGGATAAGTCCTGAAATAGCCTGTTGTTCAATATGACTTTCCCGAGTGACAGGCTTGGAATTTAACTCCATGATTCCCGGATCCACACACATAGGTGCCACGGTAACATATCGTGCTTGTCCGTCTTAGGGTAACAGTACCTTCGCGCTCTGTGTGTCTCGGCGGTGGGGCAGCGCATAACACTCCGCGCCGCTCGCTGTCTTGTAGGAGTCTGCTGTGGAGCTCCTCTTCGCCTCCTTTTTCACCACGGCCAGTGCCAGCACATCCCTAGTCCTGCTGCTACTACAGAACCCGGCAGCCGTTACCAAGATCCAGCAGGAGCTGGCGACGCAGGGGCTGGGGCGTGCCTGCAGTTGCTCGCCCGGGGCAGCGGGGCCCCTGCTCGAATGCGGCTGCGAGCCCGACCTCACGCTGGCGGCGCTGGGCCGTCTGCGCTACGTGGACTGCGTAGTGAAGGAGGTGCTGCGCCTCCTGCCGCCGGTGTCCGGGGGCTACCGCACAGCGCTGCGCACTTTCGAACTCGATGTAAGTGCGCCGGGACCGCCGCAACGAGCATCTCCTGCTGCCCGCAGTGGTGCTGGCGGGGAGGAGAGCCCGGGATGAGCGCGGCGAGATCTCTCTTGCTCTCGCAGGGCCTCGGCTTTCCGTTTGTAACATGCCTGGGTCCTGTTCCGCTCTCCTGAGCCCTGGTAGAGGGGGTGCAAAGCCTGGCGTCGGGTGAGTCGGCAAGGTTGAGAATTTCTTATACTTAAGATTTGTCGGTAGTCTGCGGACAACTCAACTCAATTAGAGATGAGTTTTAGAATACCAACATTCTTTTCGCTAAACAGCACCCCACCCACCCCCACCCCCGCGCCGTCAGTAAGTGTGAATGGGGTTCAAAGGCTGAAACCCACTCCTCAGGCTTTTTCTCATCTGGCTAAAACTGGTTTCCAGGGAAGCACGGCATTTAAAATACAGGCAAATTCTGAGTGATGTCATCAGGCTGCCCTGGGCTAGGCAAAGTACAGGTCCTGATCTGACTCCATCTCTGAATGACTTTGGGGAGTTCTGTCTTTACAGTGGGCCTCAGTTTACTTTCTGGAAAAGCTGTCTTAGTCCTTTCTAGCTCTGAAAATCCACATAGAGCCAGGGCTGGACAGAGAAGTGGCAGCACTGGGATTTGGTCCCTTAGCGCTGCCAAACTGAGGACATTGCCTGAAAGGATGTCACTGCAGTCCTCCAAGCACTGAGCTTCTTGGCTGGGTGGCTCCAGACAAAGGGTGGGCATCTCCTTCACTGTGAACATCCAAGGTGCATTGCAGGGGTGGGAATGGGGGATTGGGATTCTGCCCAGGACCCTGAGGAGCAGGAGAAAACCAGCACTGACATCTTCATCGAAAGTGGTGGATGGAATAGCATAATTTCTAGCACTGGATGACACCAAAACATTTTCAGAACTGGCATGTGAACTGGAGCAGTGAAGGATTAGAATGAAAAGAACGCGCTACAGAGAGGAAACAGCCCAGACAAAGGTGCATGTTTAGAAGAATCTTGGATGCCAAATCTTGGAAATCATATTTCATTGTGCATGTGTGGGCATGCCCTACTGAAACAAAGGGAGAGGAAAGAGACCCAGGGAAGATTAGTAGCACGGGTAGACGCAGGACAAGAAAAGGTCTGAGCTGACCTCCAGTGCACAGATGGGAAAACTGAGGGCTAGAGAGGAAGAAAAGCTCCTCAGGTGATTCCAAGATACTGTACTCCGTCCCCTCAATGAGAATCTGAGTAGTAACCTTCACCTACCAAGGAGTCATCAGAAAGGCTTTGGAAATCTGAAAGCTTTTGAGGTGAGGGCAGCCAGATAATCAAAGGGTTGTAACACACACACACACACACACACACAAAGCTGGCTGGGAGAGCTCTTGCCTAGCATGTATGAGGCCCTAACACTAAAAGGGGAAGGAGGAAGGAGCAGAATGGTTGGAAAACCGGGGGTTGAGGAAATGGAACCTGGAAGCTGCCTTAAAACTTACGGACAATAATACAGACAGCAATACTAAGGACTTGCTAGTTTCTCATGGTCTTCTTAAAGTGTGGCTACCAGGTTTGAACATTATTGTTCAGCTGATGAGTGAGGACAGAAAGAAATTTATGAGGGAACTGACCTGGAGGAATGGGCAGTCTAGTCACCTGGTCCATCTCGGGCAGCTGATAGCTGCAGGACTAGAATATAGGTTTCGTGTTCTAATGTCAGAGGAAAAAAGAAAGGTAAAAACAAAGGAAACTAACATAAAGAAATAGATCCTGTTTACTCAGCACTACTATGTGCCTGAGCCTTTTTTTGAATTCTCACAACGAAGTGGATTTTTCCCTCTTTTGGTACTGGAGACAGAATCTCACTAAACTGACCATACTGGTCTGGAATTTGGGACTCTCAGCCTGGGCCTCCCGCCGAGCAGCCGGAACTACAGGTGTTTACCACGGCCGGCTCAAGGTGAGCATCACTGTTCTCATTTTATCAGTTAAGAACCGAGGCTCAGAAAGACTGATTATCAAGCCCAAGGTCATATGGCTCACCAGTGAAGAGGCTGACAGTTGAACACTGGATGGTCCTCCCGGGTTTTGGGTTGATCATGCGTTTCTGAGGCTTTCCCATGCCTGGTTGGCGCAGCCCAGGCGGTGGTTCTTTGGTTCGGGGCCGTTTCTAGGTGTCTCATAGTCAGGCTGGTCCCCTTGTTTCCTCGCAGGGCTACCAGATTCCCAAGGGCTGGAGCGTGATGTATAGCATCCGGGACACGCATGAGACGGCAGCGGTATACAGTAGCCCGCCCGAAGGCTTTGACCCGGAGCGCTTTGGCGCAGCTTGTGAAGAAGAGCGGGGCACCTCCGGTCGCTTCCATTACATCCCATTCGGCGGCGGTGCACGCAGTTGCCTTGGCCAGGAGCTGGCACAGGCGGTGCTGCAGCTGCTAGCTGTGGAGCTGGTGCGCACCGCACGCTGGGAGCTGGCCACACCCACCTTCCCGGCCATGCAAACAGTGCCCATCGTCCACCCAGTGGACGGGTTGCGGCTCTTTTTCCACCCGCTTGCACCTTCATCCGCGGGAAATAGGGTACACCTCTGACCGCCGACGAGCGCTTCGAGACTTGCCCAGTGGCTGCAGCACACGCGCATTCTGCACACATTCGCCGTTCACTTTTTCAATAAATCTTAATCAAACGCAGTTTGGTGCTGGAGGAGGAGCAAACTAGTCACTGGCTCTGGCCAGTGGGAAGGCGCTGCCAGCAAGCCAAGCCAGGGGGAAGGCAGGATGTGGCAAGTTTCGCAAAGCAGGGATGGAGAGAACCAATAGTCCCTCGGTGCTGCGCAAATTCACCTTCCAGTGGCCGTCAGGGGGAAGTTCACAGATCTCGGACCCCATGGCTTGAGGGGTGGGTATATAGTGCCAGAGACCTGGTGCAGACCTTTAGAGGAAGTCCAGAGGCTGGGAGCTGTCCCTGCCCTGAGGATGGGCCATAAGAAGATACGCTCAAGAGGGCAACCAACGGAAGGGCCTCAGGCAGCTGGCCTCTGGCTTGCTAAGCTTTGGCCACTCTCCCGACTTGGCAGAAACGTAGAACTGTGTATCCTGCCAGGGCTCTACATGGCTCAACATCACCGGATCTGCTGGAAATTTCTTAAAAGAAAAATTCCTTTTCAAGAAAGCATTTAATCTCCCCATTTATACAGGAAAGAATAGGTATGCAGAGATGTCTCTAAGGCTGGTTCATGGGACGTTGTGATATAATCCCTTCATGAGAGGTTGAGATATAATCAGAGAGGTTTGGGATATTTGTACCAAAAACAGGAAGGCCAAGAAATAAAGTTTCTTGCCAGTGACTGAGCAAGGAGTCTAGGGCTTAGCTGGGCAGCTACTCCCTGGTGGGAAGGCACTCGTGGTGGGCAGGGAAGGCCCAGGAAGGACCTACCTGAAGGACCCACCCCAATGCATATCCAGAGAGGCCAGAAGCTAGCATCCCTGTTCCCAAACTCTCCCACCTTTCTTCCGAAAGATAGTCCTAGAAAACTCGGCTTCGAGTTATCCAGGGGAAGCTTGTTGCAGAAACTTCCCAGTTTACTGTTTCAGTACCCTATTGCAGAAAAACTGAGGAGCAGAGAGCCCAAGGAGCCTGCACTCCCCATCATTTATCTTGCCTGCTCTACCTTCAGGACCCGTGCCCATGTAGGATCCAGCCCTTCGGCCTTTTCATTGGTATCCCTAGCCTGACCTAACTACTACAGTCTGTCCCTTCTTAACACAGGGGTTCCCACCATTTTAAACCAAAGTCAAGGGTCTCTGTGCCATCATTTCTAACAGCCTACTTCAACCTGCCACCCATCCTCCCAGAGGCTGGGCAGCTGGACTTGACTCTTGAGCCAAGAAAGTTGCCTCTCAGGCCCAAGCTGACCCCTTAGTGAACCAAAAGGAAACAGGCGCCCTCCTGACCTTATGCTTAAGGTGGATCTGAGGGCCTGAAGGAAAAGGGGATGTGACAGGCATGGGGTTGGGAGCTCAAGACCACAGTGGGCTCTTCTGAGCCAGGCTGACACCACCTTAAACCCCACACAGAGCATTTTACCACCCATGGCCCTTTGCAGGTTCGGGCCCTAAACTCAGCAGGCACTAGAGGCAGCAAAAGTAGCTGGAAGCTGGAGTGCCCTCAGGGTGCTTTGAAAACCCTGAGGGAATCCTGGTCTGAAAAGCAGGGATCTGGGAGAGAAGGCCAAAAGACCCCACTTGAGAGTTAATTCTGATTTGGGGAGAGAATAGAAATATGAAAAGGGGTCTGTCAGAAGCCAAGATAGCTAAGCTGGTTCCAAGGGACATAATTTACTTGTTCTGGGGTCTGTAGTGGTGGCTCCAATTTTACTCTAATTAGCCATTGCCACCTCTGGTTTTACTAGCTCCATGTTGTCAGAGGAAGGAGCAAGTGTGGTCCTTTGGCCTTCTAGACTTGATTTACCTTCCTGGATTTGATATGCTTGTGGACACAGACAATAAATAGATTAGAAAACAAAAACGAGGAAGAAGCTGTCCAGTGGTGATAAAAGCTGTAAAGAAAATACAACAGGCCTGTAGTACAGACTGCCCTGGGCTAAATTCCATGGCATATGTGTGGGAAGAGCCTCTCTGAGGGGTGATATTGGATTTTGGAAGGAAAAGGTCAATGGGGGCCTGGGGGAGGGGCACTCCAAATAGCAGGTACAAAAAGGTCAGACCCAATAAAAGGAGCGCTTTGAAATAGGAAGGCTATTTTGTAAATATTTTGGAAACATTTTGTTTTCCAGCGACCACTCCACCACCATAGCCCAAGAAAACTTGGTGAGGTTTTTAGATCGAAGTTCTTAGTGGGTTGGTAATTTATTGACCCTCCCTCCCCTCTTTAAAATGTTCTTTAGTGATTTCTCACTCTCATATAATCTTTCCCTGCCAGACACACCCGCAGGTTTCGATGGGCAGATAGATTGTTTAAAAAAAAAAAAAAAAATTTCCCCCTGTGGCAACTTCCAGAGCACTCATCTCGTGGCCGGCGCGCACTGAACTTGGCGAGGTGGCAGCGCAGAGTTCACTCGGATGTCAGGGTCCGGCCTGCAGGGGTCACAGGCGGGTCAGGCCGGAGCTTGGAAATGGGCCTCAGGTCACGCCCCCTGCTCGCCAGCTTTGCACCGCGGCAGAGGCGTCCTCCAGAAAGGGGCGGGCCGGAGATTTCTGAGAATTACCTCTAGCGGGATTTGCCGGGGTTCCAGCTACCGCTCAGAAGTCGGCTTGCCCGGTTTACAGTCCCCAAATAGAAGAAACAGCAGTGGGAGGTGGGGCCTCCCCGGAGCTGAAACGCTGGATAGGGGAAATACGCCCAGGGGCACCCCGGTTTTGAGTATTGCTGGAACCTTACAGGTCCTTAGGACCTCCGTAGATATTTCCGGACTCCCTTCAAGTTTGGGGACCACGCGGGAGGGCTACGTATTTAACAGCTCTCAAGATCTAAGAGTTTTTCCATCTCCAAGGGACGCTTTCCGCGGCGCAGGGATGTGTGCTTCTCCGGGAGCCACCGTACAGTTCTAAACAAACGCACGTCGTTCTGTTTCGTTTTCTGCCTCCCTGCTGAGTTGCGTGCCCAAACCAAAGCAGCCCGAGTCCCTGACTAGTCCTAAGCAGCGCGGCCCGGCCACACGGGAAGTTGAAAGCGCACGTGTGCACCCACAGTGTCCGAGCTCAGGTACTGGCCACAGAGCAGCTGACTGAAGTTGGGCAAAGTCCGGAGGACGCGCTCCCCAGTACGCATTCCCTCAACCTTCCCTTTAGCGGCCGGCAGACGCCTGGATTTAGAGCCAAGAAGCTCTCACCAGGGCGAGGCTGGAGGCTTTACACTGGATGAGAGCTTGGGAGAGCGAGGAAGGCTCCGGAGCCTCGCGTCCACCCTCATAACGAAGCCTGGAGGCACGGAGCTGGGAGCTGGAAGGCGTATTTACAACCGGAGGCCTCCTTTTAGGAACTCACAATTGCCCTGAGGTGTAGACCGTAGGGAGCTAGCTTCTATCCAATGGATGAGGGAATAGACAAGAGACTGTGTCATGATGACTTGCTCAAGGTCAGGAAGTAGATACCGAGCTAGGACTACTGAGGTTTCCTGCTTCTGCCTCCGACTTCTTGTCCTGCTAGGGCAAAGGACCCTTTTCCTGCTGCCTAAGTGGTGGCTGCAAGCCCCAGGGCCCCCAGAATAATGCCGGCGTGGCCACCTCACGCAGCCTCGGATCTCTAGCTACGGATGACTTGCCCATGCTGTTCGTCGCTGGGGCGTCAGAATAGGGGAGCGGGCTTATGTAGAGTAGGACCTAGGGTCCTGACGGGCCCGGACGTTTATTTGCACCCTAAGTGCAATACTTCTTGAGTGCTGGCTTCCTTGCGGGGGCTGGTGAGCTAGAATCCACGCGCCTGTCATATGACTCCCCATCTCTTGTTTGGATCATGACCCTGGACTCTTCTTGGGATCTTCCGAAGACTCCGGAAACCTGCGTCTTGCTCCACTGGATGATTCCTGAACGCACATCCACTTGCTTCCCCAGCAGGTGGAAAGGGGCTCAAGAGGCGCTTGTAAACGGAAAGCAACGAAGGCGGCTTTGGGTCGGGGTGGCCGTCCGACCTGGATGGAGGGAGTCCAAAGAGACCGTCTGGAAGCCTAGAGCTCGGAATTCCCGCTCCCCCGCCCCCATCCCTCACTCCCTGGGAGGCGTGCTCACCTTGGATGCGAAAGGCGGTGCTCCTGCCCCGCACCCCAGGAGACGCGCTCCAAGGAAAGCCGCCGCGGAACAAACGGTTAAACATTTTGGGCAGCGCCTCGCGGGGGGAGGAGCCAGGGGCCCAATCCGCAATTAAAGATGAACTTTGGGTGAACTAATTGAACAAGGTAACGTGGGCAGGACCCTAAGTACGCCTATAAAGGGGGCGCGCGGCGGGGTTTGGAGCGCTGGAGGCGGCAGCAGGTGGCGCGGGAGGCTGCAGAGTGTCATGGGGCTCCCCGCGCTGCTGGCCAGTGCGCTCTGCACCTTCGTGCTACCGCTGCTGCTTTTCCTGGCTGCGACCAAGCTGTGGGACCTGTACTGCGTGAGCAGCCGCGACCGCAGCTGCGCCCTCCCCTTACCCCCTGGGACTATGGGCTTCCCTTTCTTTGGGGAAACATTACAGATGGTGCTGCAGGTAAGGGAGCTTGGGGCGGGACAGGACGCCTTCCCGGAGCCGGCTTAGCCTCCGCTCTAGACTGGGGTAGGCGTCCTGGTGAGGGAGGCGACTGCGGCTGGAAACGTTGCTAGCTGGAGGCGCGACCCTCCCCGGCGCCCCCTCACTCTCGCCTCTCTCCTTCACCTTCCTCTCACAGCGCAGGAAGTTCCTGCAGATGAAGCGCAGGAAATACGGCTTCATTTACAAGACACATCTGTTTGGGCGGCCCACGGTGCGGGTGATGGGTGCAGACAACGTGCGTCGCATCTTACTTGGAGAGCACCGGCTGGTGTCGGTCCACTGGCCCGCATCGGTACGCACCATCCTAGGCTCTGGCTGCCTCTCCAACCTGCACGATTCATCACACAAGCAGCGCAAGAAGGTGAGGGCGGGGTGGCGACGCCTGGGCAGGGAGGGGAAACCCCATTCATTGGAGGAGTTCGGGCAGATAGATGCTGGGTGAGCACTAGCAGTATAAAATGTGACCCAGGACCTTCTCCGAACTCCAGTTTAGCTTTGATTTAGCTTTCCCGGCCATGATGTGCTTTGGGACTGGAGGGGCTAAGGGTGAAAAGGGGGCACAGAAAGGACAGAGAGGCAAAGAGAATTTTAAAGCTCATTGCTTCTCCTGGCTCAGGTGATTATGCGGGCCTTCAGCCGCGAGGCACTCCAGTGCTACGTGCCAGTGATCACTGAAGAAGTGAACGGTTGCTTGGAGCAATGGCTGAGCTGCGGCGAGCGCGGCCTCCTGGTCTACCCCGAGGTGAAACGCCTCATGTTTCGCATTGCCATGCGCATCCTGCTAGGCTGTGAGCCTCGGCCCGCGGGCGGCGGGGAGGACGAGCAGCAGCTAGTGGAGGCCTTCGAGGAGATGACCCGCAATCTTTTCTCGCTGCCCATCGACGTGCCCTTCAGTGGGCTATACCGGGTAAGAGCGGTAGCCTGGGTGAGGATCTAGGGGTGCGCCACTCACGGTGCGAAGCTCGAGGCGCAGCAGCGTATGCTCATTGCCATCCACCCCCTGCGCTCAGGGCGTGAAGGCACGGAATCTCATTCACGCGCGCATCGAGGAGAACATTCGCGCCAAGATCTGCAAGTTGCGGGCGGCGGAGACTGCCCGGGATTGCAAAGACGCGCTGCAGCTGTTGATCGAGCACTCTTGGGACAGGGGAGAGCCGCTGGACATGCAGGTGAGTGGTGGCCTCAAAAGGGGGGCTCACAGTTGGCTCCCTGGCTTTCCAAGCGCGATTCCTAGGGCTCTGAGCAACCTGCTGAGTTGGGATTCCAAAGGTCGTTTGGAAAGCTTTAGAAGAGGCTGTCGTGGAAAGGGGACTGTCCCCTAGTCTCTCCAGGTTTTGAAAGGAAAGACGGAATTTGCAAAAACTTAGTAAAGAACTTTGGGTGATCTTAATCCAAAGCTTTAACTCAGGAGGTTCCGAAGACCTGAAGAGTGGGATCTTACTCGCCTTCTGTCTCTAGCTGAACTAGACCGTGCACTTTGTTTAATGAGGTTGAGTTCCTTGGTTTTCTATCAGCAAAACTTTTAGCCCTTCTGGTCTTCCCTCCAGTAATCCACCTCTCAGTTCTCAGTAATCCATTGGTAAAACTGCATGTAGATTCCCCTCCCCCGGAGTACCTGGGTTTGAACCCAGGGCCTTGCATATGCCGAGCAAGCCTCTGCCCCTGAGCTACATTCCTGGCCCACTGAGTGGTAAAATGTGCTTACCTCATTTTTAGGCACTAAAGCAATCTTCAACTGAGCTTCTCTTTGGAGGACACGAAACTACAGCCAGTGCAGCAACATCTCTGATCACTTACCTGGGGCTCTACCCACATATTCTCCAGAAAGTTCGAGAGGAACTGAAGAGTAAGGTAGGAGGACTCTAGGGGCTCTCTCTCTCTCTCACTCTCTCTCTCTCTCTCTCTTTTGGTGCTAGAAATCAAACCCAGGGTTTTGCACTTGCCAGGCAGGCACTATGCCACTGAGCTACATTCCCAGGCCCTAGGCGTTCCCTATTAATGTAGGAAATTCAGCTGCTCTCTCACCAACTTCCCAGCAAATAATCTACCATTGCTGAATATTTTTAAAGTGCAGGGCCAAGGTGAGTAGGCTGGTAAGGGGAGAGAATCAGCTTTGTGAATTGAAAAGAATGGAATCTTGAGCATTCCCACTTGCGCAAGGTTCGGCCTTGTACTCCCGCCCATCTCCACCTTTTGCAGATAAATTCCATTTCCTTGGATTTGGATGTTCAAGGGCAATAATAGCATCACCAGAAAAAAATAGCTGATCAAGGTGGGCAGTGGTGGTGAGTGTATGAGTGGGGGAGCTTGACCCTTCTATCTGGTGAGCAGCATTCTCCTGGAATTGTAAACAGATAGTTCATGTGGGTGCAAATGGTCACCAGCTATTGTTTCCCCCTCACACTGTCCCATCCTGAGGCCCTTTGAGTTTAGTCCTGTTTACGTCTGCTGAACTGATTTCATTGGATCAGAAAATAGCCATTCACCTCTGTATGACTGTTTTGACAGGGCTTACTTTGCAAGAGCAATCAAGACAACAAGTTGGACATGGAAATTTTGGAGCAACTTAAATACACTGGGTGTGTTATTAAGGAGACCCTCCGCCTGAATCCCCCAGTTCCAGGAGGGTTTCGAGTTGCGCTGAAGACTTTTGAATTAAATGTAAGTGAAGAGTTCTTCTAACTCTGTACCCTCATCCTGCTCTTGTGGTTTAAAACCTACCCTTGTTTCCCTGAGCATTAATTTCAATTCCTTGTATTTTGAGAACATTGTCCTGTACTATGTGGACTTGTTTCAGTAACCTGAATGAATCTCTTTCTCCCTCCCTCCTCTTTTTTACGTCATAGTACCCCAGGAGTACCTGTGATAGCTTTTTGTGGTTGAAAGCTAAATTCCATTTTGTCAACTCCTGGGATTTCATAATCTTTTACAGGGATACCAGATTCCCAAGGGTTGGAACGTTATCTACAGTATTTGTGATACTCATGATGTAGCAGACATCTTCACTAATAAGGGAGAATTTAATCCTGAGCGATTTATGCCACCTCACCCAGAGGATGCGTCCAGGTTCAGCTTCATTCCATTTGGAGGAGGCCTTAGGAGTTGTGTAGGCAAAGAGTTCGCAAAAATTCTTCTCAAAATATTTACAGTGGAGCTGGTCAGGCATTGTGACTGGCGGCTTCTAAATGGACCTCCTACAATGAAAACCAGCCCCACTGTATATCCCGTGGACAATCTCCCTGCAAGATTCATTCACTTCCAGGGAGAAATCTGATGGGCATGAATGCTCAAACCTCAGACTTGTTGGAAGTGTACATATGAATTTTTATATAGTGTCATATTGACTTATTATATTTAATTTCTAAATGTATATTATATTTATGTGTCTCTACTATAGTACCATGGCCTTTAAATGTTAAAATAATTAATTTGTATGATTTGAATAAAGTAAAATGTGAAAGTGCTTTTCTTGCATTTAAGATTCCTTTTGGGGAAAATCCACTGTTTTAATGTTTGTGCTTAGTGTATTGAGCCAGATGGCTAAATGTCTACCTGGACTTATTTGCCATCTGTGCATACCTATTTTCTATAAGGAAGAAACTTCATTTTTTTTCCTTCCAACAATTATGTGTGTCTGTTAGTCCAAAAATCTGTCTGCAAATTTTTCTGAGGTAATTTAGGTTTTCTATCTGAAAAACATCTATCAAGGTTAGTTTAACTAAATTTTTATCTTTGCATTGCTGGGGATTGAATGGAGGGCCTCACATGTGGTAGGCAAGTGCAGGGTCTCATGCATGCCAGGCGAGTAATTTTAATTTTAAAAAAAATTAAAAAATTTTTGGTGGTTTTGGGGATCAAAACTAGGGACAGGTTAGTGTGTTGGGGGGGTGGCTTCATTTTAGAGAAACATCATTCTGGAAAGGTTACATGCTGCCTGAGAACTATCATCCTAATATAAAACTTTCAGTGTATCTAACATTCAATAAAAAAATCCGCATGGTCCGGCAGGATCAGGGTTGCTCTCCAGAGTTAAGGTTGTAGACAAGACAAATCCAGTCATTCTAATTCTGGACAGTTCTTAACTAAAATGAGACCAAAAAGCACTGACATGTCACCTTTTCTTAGAAGTTGCATATGAAAACAGTGCCGAGAAAGGCAAGTCGCTGGTTTAGATAAGCTGAGCCCAGGTTTTCTTTATTCAAAAAGAGGCAGGAGGAGCAGATTTAGCAAACTGACAGATAAAGTTTTTATCTATCCCAGGCAATAGGGTGTGAGCCTGACATGACTGATAAAATGGCCCAGTCATGACCCTGTGAACCTTGGCTAACCTCCGTGAAAGAGCAGTTTTGTCACATTTCTGACCCTGACATGACCATGTTCTGAACTGAAGGCCAGACTCTCAATCCAGAAGAGTTAGCCCCGGTGACTTGCTTATGCAAGCACATTTTCCATTTTGAAATGGCACAATCTGCTTACTGAACCTCTGATGGCTTGTAGGTTTTGGACTTTAAAATTTTCATTACAATTTCAGAATTTGGCAATGCCACAGAAACCGGGTGGTCTAAGTGGATGTGTGAATGGGGTTCTGTCTACAGTTAGAGTTGTATGTTTTACCTGAGTTTAGTATGTAGGTGGAACTCGGGGTGGTACTTATTGTTGGAACCCTCTGATTTTTAGAGTGTTTGCATAATAACTTCTAATGCCTTCTAACACTTTATAAGGCCATTTAAACAATGAATTAGGCTATCATAGTTTCAGCCAAAGTTTTAGTGTCCTGTAGTATGCAAAGATGACCCCTCTGCCTCATTACATTTGCCCTAGATCTTTCCAGCTAGGAGCACACTAGCCTAAGGGTACCATTATTTCAGATAGTTTTTACCAGATGATTTTTAAAATGTTTTAACACTTCTCCTTTTACTGGAGGACAGTTTGCCTTTAACAATATCTTTGGTGACTATGTGGTCCTGTACATTATAAGCATAATGCAGTAAAAATTTGAGCCATTTTAATATATAATTCAATTTTTTAAATGTACTTCATTTTTTAATCTGGAAAACTTTGAGGGAAGCACTTCTGAGTTGCCTTTCCCAGGGTTACTTTTAGCACAATTACACAGATCCGTTATAGAATTTACCTCAAAAAAATGTTAAAAACCCAATCTTTGATGATGTGCTGAGGGCTGAATGAAGACAGTTTAGAAATTCAACAGTGTGAATCTGACTGGACGTTTGGGGGTTGCTGTATGGAACATAAAATAAGTCTGGGTCACATCCCAAGCAAGCATGTGTCATGGCATAGGTACCTCTGGGCAAGTGTCCATGTGATGGAGCAATGATGTAGATTTGCCTAAAGTGGGGGGAGAGGGGACTCAGATGAGGGAAATGATTTTTTGGGTTCCCGGGAGTCTGCACAGTAACGGCTGTGTTCTCTAGGCTGTGGGTTAGAGCTATCAGACCGGGCAGGTTGGAGCCTCTGTATCCTTTTCCACAGTGTCCTTTGCTCTGGTCACCTCTCTTGCCCTCTTGTCTGCAGTCAGAGGTACGGCACCACCAATCATAGACCACTCTTAAGAGTTTGATGTGAAAGCCTCACGCTTTGGCATTCCTAAGGATTGGGGGCTCAGAGATGGGTTGTGATTTGCCTGAAGTCACACAGCAAGTGGTGGAACCAGAAAAAGTCTCCTGATGCTTGTTTTTTAGTTCTTTCTTTAAAAAGTATTTATTTCTTTATTTCTGTCTGTATTAATTTGGTGGCACTGGGGATTGAACCCAGGACCTTCACACTGAGCTACATCCCCAGTCCATTTTATTATTTTAATTTTGGGACAGGGCTTCTCTAAATTGCCCAAGCTGGGCTCACACTTGTCATCCTGCAGCCCCAGCCTCTTGAGTAGCATGTGTCACCACCCCCAGTCTCTTCTTTCTTTTTTAAAAACAGCTAATATCGTCTGCCTATCTTTCCAACTTCTGTAGCCAACCACCAAATCCAGGGACTGCGCCACACTGCATGTCTCCTGCCACTCCTCCTCATCTCTGCCCCAGTGCAGGCCAATTCCTTTGGAGGCCACCAGAGGAGACTGGTGAAATGGGAGTTGTGAGATGAAATGGCTGCTTCTTCCAGACCCTTCCTCTTCAGGGTGGTTTGTGCTTTTTGTACCTTGCCACTCCCCCAGTGCTCCACAAGGGGGCGGGCTTCCCCCTTCTATGCCAGCCTCAGGGTCTAGTGATTTTTCCACCAGTGTCCATGAAGTGCAGGGTCCATGTACTCTGGTCCATAGCGGCTTTGATCCCAGACAGAGAAGCCGTGGAATACCCACAGTTTAGGTACGTACTCCACGAAAGGCATGACCAACACTGCCTGGCTTCTTTGGAAGGGGTCACCTCAGGCTGGGTTGACTTAAATCATCTTTCAGTTCCTGAGCCAGCTATCAGTCTTCCGTGGTCTCTGGGAACAGCCATCCCAGATTTTCAGCATTTGCCCACAGGCTGCCCGGGATCTGACCTGGATGCTCTTACTCAGTGGTGGCAAACCTACGGCACGTATGCTGCTGCGGGATGTTAGTGAGCATGGAAAGCTCTATAAGGTTCACCATCACTGCTCTCACCCTACCTAGAAAATCATTCTCAGTTTTGAGGGAACAGTGATTTCAGTTTTCTGAAAACGTGGGCAACCTAGTTAGTGTTCAGATGACTTTAGCAAAGTCCTGGAGGCATCTCATAAAAACACTGCGGGAGGAACAAGTGCTGTTTAGAATGATTGTGGTGTCTTCTTCAAACAATTCAAATGCAGCTGTAAATACAGGCCCAAACCTGTTCTGAAGAACAGAACACGTACTTAGGAGGGCGAGGTAGAAGAAGGGAGATGTGAACAACATGTAAGGAGGCAACTAGAGCCCTTTGGTCGTGAAACAGGCTACCTTGTGAGAGATCAAGTTCCCTGTCAACAGAGACATCTAAACAGAGGCTGGGTAACTGAGCAAGCCATCACAGGGATCATGATATGCAGGCTGAAGCTGGGTTAGATGACTCTCCTAGTTCTCTTCCAAAGTTAAGAAATTGTGAAGCTCTGAAACTTGATTCTGTATTAGTTCAGTTCCTCACATACCTACTTTACTTTGAAATGCAATAAATACTCCAGTCTAGTAGTGGAGTATTTAAACATTTTCATCTTTAAAATGAAATACTCCAATGTAGGAGATAGGATGCCTCATATTCTCTTGCAGCACATTCAGTAGTCCTTAGCGATTATTCTCTCCAACCCCACGGCCAGATGTGGAGGTGGGAGTGCAGGGGCTCAGAGCTGTGATCTCAGAGGCAGAGTGTCAAGTGATTTGTTGTTTCCAGCTGCAGTATACCTGTGAATTTTCTCCTAGCTGTTTTCCTATGATGACCATTCACTAACCTCAGGGATAACATCCTATGTTCTTTAGCATTCCCACAATGCCATGCGCGGGCACTGGAGTCTGACCATCCCAACTATCTTTTTTTCTCTGCCTTCTGAAAAGCTACTCAAGGCCAGGAAGTGTGTCTTATCATTTCTTATCATTCTAATCTTGTAAATTTAACCCATACTCAAACACCTCCTGTGCTCCCCCCAAATATACTTGCACATAGTAGGTGTTCTTTGGGAGAGAAAGCTTCCTGGGGCCAACTGACACCATTTACCATGTTTCTCCAATTTACATGGTGCCATGTTTTTCTTTGAAAAGTGAAACTTTCATCCTTGGAAAATCTCAGAGGCCGCAAGCTTACACGGCTGTGGTTTAACAGCATGTCACATTCCTGAAACCGACGCTCCATGGGTTTTTGGCCAAACAAGCTTTCCTTCCTTTGAAGTAGAGTCAACTCAAGTTAGAACCCTGGGACAGGGGTGGAGACTTAGCTCTGGACTGTGTGGTGGGTTTTCTGGGTGAGAGTTATCATGTTGCATCAATATTTGTAACCACATCTCCACAGTACAAAATCTGCCTCTCACTGCAGCCAAATCCTCCCTGGTCCTTGAAGGGTTGGATATCTATGCATGTGTTTCTGGTAGTAGTTGCTTCAAGATTTCTACATAAAGTCACTAGTAAGTTCACTTAAGTCATGAAATGAGAACAAAGTGCTTCACTTATAATATGACTACATTTACTAATTACAGCCAAATCAATTCATTGATTGATTCATTAAGCACATCCATATCATCTGACATAACTGTGACCTACTTAATGATAGTTGAGGGGATTCAGTATCTTGAAATAGAAAGTTCATTTAATATCAATTAGTCAAAGATTTTAGAGCTGAAAAAAAGACTAGGGACAGTTCATCTAAATCCCTCAGGTTATAGCTGAGAAATCAGAGGTTCAAGAAACCTTAGGTTTCAACAGAGAATGTGCCTAGCGCATTGTAGCACTTTGCCCCCAATTTTTTTTAAAAAGCTACATTGCTTATTCATATAAGCATCAGGGGAAAACAAGCAGGTGAGCAGATTATTTGACACCAAGTTGTTTCTAGCTTCCTGCTCCTCACTGTACCTCTGAGAGAGAGGCTCTGGAAGGTTCTGTGAGAACTTGGAGTTTTATGGCCACAAAGAACTTGACATGAAACCTAGCAGAAAGTACAGATTGCTGGCATTCCCGGTGAGGCTAGTGGCTGAATTTGCACCTTGGTAGAGCTAGATCCTCAGACATTTTGCACCTCTTCTATCAAACAGTAGAAAATAGTTTCTAAGTTAGGGATACTTGTGAGAAAAAGATGTTCTCAGACTTTTGAGTACATTAGGATTACTGAGAGGGCTTGTTGAAACACAGATTATAGGATCCCACCCCTATCAAGTCTTCAGGTGATAGTGCTGGCCCAAGGACCACAATTTGAGAATCACTTGCGAAGTTTCTGATCTGTAAGTCAAGGATCAGGGACATAGGCAGGTTGGCAGGTACCACTGTCGGTGATCCAGTGTACCCTGAGCCAGGTGACCAGTGTACTGACATGAGCAGCAGCTGCTCTCCAGAGAGTGCCATGCTGCTCAGCCCTGGCCTATGCTTATCCTGAGCAGTGAATACCTTGGTTTGGAGCTCTTTCAATTATTTTGGGAGGTGCTGAGCATCCAGGTTTGTATGGGAATATGTTGTTTAGATGCTGGTGGTCAATTCATATTTTTAAAAACATGCAGTCTGGGACCCAGGATACAGCTCAGTGGCACAAGCACCTGCCTGGCAAGTGCGAGGTCCTGAGTTCCATTCCCAGCACCAGAAAACAAAACAAAACAAAACAAAAAACCCAAATATGTAGCCGAAATAAAACTCGTTTATGGCCCTGCTAGCTGCCAGTTTGCAATTTCTTCACTCTTTGATCCTGGTGAAATTTTTAGAGGGCTCAATCAGGGGTAGTTTTGGTGAGTGACTCTGGTTCAGGGTCTCTGCTAAGGTTGCAGTTAAGATGTTGGCCTTGTTCCAATCATCTGACTGCAACTGGAAGATCTTCTTCCAAGATGGCACACTGACATGGCTGTTGGCAGGAGGCCTCGATATCTTGTTATATGATTTCTTCCACAGGGGTGCTTGGGTATCCCCATGGTACAGCAGCTGGTATCACCCATGTGTTGGTTTGGGGGATATTTGCAAGGGGAACAATATAATACAGGACATATAGTTTATATGATTATTTATAATAGTCATCCAAAGAATGATATACAAGAGAGTGCAGGAAATATGTCCACACAATGTAGACTAGGAATCCAGCTGAGGGCCTGGATCCCACAATAATGTCCTGCATGTGTCCAGCTGAAGACCCAGAGCCCATAACAGTACCTCCCATGAATCCAACTGGAGGCCCAGAGCCCATAACAACATCTCATGCAGGCCTGTTTCACAGATCTGCACTGTGAAGGCCCAAAGGTCAGTGGTGGAATCTAGGAAGTCTGTGCCAGCGGGATGAAGGGTCTGGGCTAGCAGGCTGAGGAGTCTGCACTGGAGCCAGGAAGTGACACTCAAAGTGAGAACCAGAGCTCCCCTGAAAAGTACCAAAGCCATCCTCAGCAACAGTGAGGTCCCAAGCTCCTCCAATGATCAAGATGGCTGAGTTCCCATCAGGAAAGACAACACAGCAAGCTCCTCCAGGAGACGTGCAGTGCACCATCTTCCCCTCCAGAGTAAGGAAGCGATGCTCAAAGTGAGGACCAGAGCTCCCCCAAAGTGAACTGAAGCTATTTTCAG
Source organism: Chinchilla lanigera (assembly GCF_000276665.1). Classification (NCBI taxonomy): domain Eukaryota; kingdom Metazoa; phylum Chordata; class Mammalia; order Rodentia; family Chinchillidae; genus Chinchilla; species Chinchilla lanigera. Next base: position 365,120 of record NW_004955425.1, on the reverse strand, counting down.
TGCCAACAAGGTTCCAAACTCATTGGAGGATGAAGGCAGCCAAGTTCATCAGGAAAGCCAGCATGATGAGCTCCTCCAAAAAACCAACAGCTCCTTACAGCTTCTACCAGCTCCCAACAGCCTTTCCCTGCTCCCAACAGCCTTTTCTTCTCCAGTTCTGCCTCTTATGCTGCTGGCAACAGTCCTCAGGTGGGCCTCCCACACCCAGCACCACGCTTACTCGGTTCAGCTGGGGGTTATAAGCTGACCAGCAGTTGTCAATCCACTACAAGCCAGAACAAGTGATTCAGAGGAAGGAACATGACAGAAGCATCCATGTCTTTTATGATCTACTTGCATCAGTTGCCTTCCATTGCTGGGACAAAATACCAGATGTAACTTAAAGGAGAAAGGATTTATTTTGGTTCCTTGTCAGAGGTTTCAGTTCCTTGTTAGCTGGTTCTGGAACTTTTAGGTGAGGCAGAAATATCATGGTGGAAGGAAGCTGCTCACCTCATGGCAGCCAGGAAGGAGAGACAATTGGAAAAGAGCCAGAGCAGGTGTACCTCCAGGGACGTGCTTCCTTCGCTGGCCTGCATCTCCGAGAGCCCATTCAGCTGTGAACTCATCCATGGACTAATCCAGTGATGAACTAGTGCCCCTGATGCATGAGTCTTATGGGGAACACTTCAGCCTTAACATAGCACTAGCCTTGGCAATCACACATCATCACGTCCACAATATCATACTGACTTCAGAAGTCAGCTATTCCCAGTGTAGGAAAGCACCATGCTTCTGAATATCAAAAGCTGAAAAATTACTAGGGCCATTTGGAGGATGGCTACCACAGTGAATCTGGGTGGTCATGTAGACTTTCCCGCCTTGATTTTTACCTTGTTTCTGGACTGTCATTGATTTCTAAGACTGTCATTGTGACCCATCACTTCGGAGCACTTACAGCTGAAATCAAGGAAAAACACTGCACCATTCCTCAACTGGAGGAGTCTAACGGGTCACTGAGGCCAGGTTGCAAGTTGGAGACTCTTGGGTACTGCTTGTGCAAGTGGATGTTTAAGCTCTTCTGTTTGCCAGTTTCCAACAAGCCAACTTCATTTATATTACTTTTCAGACTCCTAAGTTGTTTGAACTTTTAAGTAAACACGGAGTGATCGTTCTCTTGGTTTGTCTGGGACTCAGCGATTTCCTGGGATTCAGGACTTGCAGTGCTAACACTTGGGCAATCCTAGGACTCAGTTGCAAGCAGATGTGAATTGACTCATTCCCTTCCACATGTGCACTCCAGAACTGTGGTATCTGGATCCCCTGATGGTTTGTTAAGGCTGTAGCACCTCAGGCCCCGCCACAGCCCTTATAAATCAACCTGCAGTTTCTCAAGAGCCCCAGAGATCGTGATGCCCATTAAAGTCTGAAGACTCTGAATATAAGTGAGATCTGAACTTGGGCTTTCTGAGGATTCAGCTTTTTGCCTCTATGGGTAAAATAGACTTCACAATGACCTACTAGTATGGTGGTAATTTGACTTTGACATACATATCTTATTTTTTTCCCTGCCTTCCATACCTTCCAGAGTAAAGAAATCTAAAATTTCGTTGGTGGAAGGAACCTAAAAGTCCCAACTTTAACCTGGGCTTGAGTAATGGTTCTCATAAAACTATTTTTATGGTTGGAATTTCTCCTGTCCCCAAACAAAATGCCATAAACCATACAGATAAGATGAGATTGCTGGACATTTAGGTTGTTTCCAGCTTCTGACACCCTAAGCGATGATACAGTAAGTATCCTTGTATGTACAGACTCACAAAGTGGTGGTTTATTTCTCTAGGTTTGATTCCTGAAATGAGGTTGCTATGGTATTAAGAATTTGCATTTAAAGTTGTAACGGAGATCTGAAAAGGTATCTGTCCAAAGAGGTGTGTTTGAAAAAACTTGTGGTGCTATTTTATGGAGCTATGGTAGAATAAGTATCATAGACATACATTGACCCTGAGGGACGGCTATGACATACTGTTTTATAGGGAAAGTAAACTGCAGGACTTAGTCAGTTGAGGGGAGAGCTGAGGAAGATACTTTGCAAGGAGATTATTTGTGCTTCCTCAATACACTTACGGATGCTCCCTGTGGTTGTAAGGAATATGTGCTGCTTTGTAATTAAGAATGTTAGGACAGAGAAAGAATAAATGGAGGTGTTATGGTTGCTGTGAACAAGACTTCAGAGATCAGTTGTTGGTCTCCCCTTTCAGACACCTTTCCTGTCTCTGCCTCCACCTCCATGGTTCCTTCTCCCTGCTTTCAGAGACAATATCTCACTCGCCCATTGTGAGCATGTGATTGGCTGGGGTCAGGTTGTGTTCTGGCTAATTGTGGGAGAGATGTCTGACCTATTTCTGTCCAAGAGGTCCGTGGCCCACCTCTGTGGGGACAGTTGCCCACTAAGAGGTATATGGTAATGCTATTAATTAGGCCCCTAATCAACAAATAAGGTAGAAACATCCTACAGCTCTACTCTTGAAATCTCCATGTGTTTGGGAAAGCACATGGCTGAGTCAATTGACAATATTTTTATAGCATGCTAGGATAGCCAGCATTCATTGGGCACCCACTAGAAATGCCAAGTATTTCACACTTCCTCATTGCATATGCATGAATACATGGTGATATTTGCAATGCTGATACTTTTTTAGACAGGGTCTTGATATGTCCACCCAGGCTGGTCTTGAACCTGTGGGCTCAAGTGTTCTTCCTATTTAACTTCCTAAGTACGTGGGACGATAGGTGCCATCAAACACAGCTTAGATGCAATTTTGTTAAGGTACTGGAGACTGAACCCAGGGCGCTGTGCATGCTAAGTAGGCACTGTACTAATTGAGCTACATTATTCTGAGACAAGGTCTTGTTAAGTTGTCCAAACTTGGCCTTGAAATTTCAATTCTTCTGATTCAGGTTCCTCAATAGCTGAGATTCCAGGCATCTGCCATCTTACCTGGCTGTTGGATATCATTTTTAATGCCAGTTTTACAAATGGAGCCACTGAAGCACAAAACAGTTGGGTAACTTGCCCAGAATCACATCCTTGTGGGTGTTGGAGCCGAGACTGGAATTCTGGTCATCCGAGTAAAAGGTTCTAGTCATTACATTGTACTGTCTTAATGTTTGTAGTACTTAGAATGGGTGCCGATTTTATCTGGAATAATAATTCCTATTTTCACTAAGCACTCAGAGTGTGGTAGGCATTGTCCTTACTGCTTTCTATGAATCAACTCATTTAATTCTCACAATAACATCGAATGAAAGAACCTCAGCTGCTCACCCAGGGTTCCTCCACTGGTAAGAGACATAGTCAGGGTTCATCCCCCATCTGCCTCCAGAGCCTGAACACCCAAAACGACACCCTACAGCCATCTGTTCTCTTTGCTTATTCGCACATCGATGTGCTTTTTCTTCTGTATTGATTTGAAAGCAGTTATCTTGGGAGATACAGAAATTCAGGCAATTATCAAGACAATTCAGCTGAAATTAAAGGTTTTATTTCAATTTTCTGTTTAATTTTGACTTTGAAGCTCTGAATTTAAGCTGATGTCACAATAATAATTTAAATTAAATTAAACCTTTGTCATTAGTGGGGTTTGCTTGGGAAGAAATCTGAAAAGACAAAAGAGAGATGTGTGTGTGAGTGTGTGTGTGTATGAGTGAGTGTGAGTGTATGTGTGTGTGTGTGTCTGTGTTGGTGTTTGTGAATGTGTAGTTCTAAATTTTCATTATTACAGAGAAGATAGGGAAGAATAAAAAGGGAAAGAGATCAATATCATTTTGCTAAGTTATGCACACTTAAAGTATAAAAATACGGTTCTTGTGTGGAGGATGTAATTTTAACAGTTTCGCTGCTAGAGGAATGTTTTTTTTCCTAAGTGAAAAATAGAGTTTATTCTCAATTTGAATTGCAAATCCTTCCAAAATCAGAGTGGAGAGGAAAGACAATCCTGGCAGGAATGCGTTCTTTCTAATTTGTTTTATACACCTCCCTGTGATAAGCTAATTATAAAAATTCAGGTATTTTCCTGATTGAAATATTTTAGATAAGTGAAGCTGGGCATGGTGGTGCAAACCTGTAATCCCAGCACTCCGGAGATGAGGCAGGGGGATTGTTGCGAGTTCAAGGCCAGCCTGGTCTACAAAGTGAGCTCAAGGCCAGGCTGAATGGCATAGTGAGACCCTGTCTCAAAAAGACCAAAAAAAAAAAAAAAAAAAAAAAAAAAAAAAAAAAAGATAAGTCAAAATAGCCAGCCATGATTTTATACAATAACAACTTGATTTGGGATGGAAGAAAAGACACTCATCACCTCTATAGCTGGATTATTGGAAGCAGAAAATGGCAGGTTGTGTCTGGCAAAGTGTGACTCTAGACACCAGACTTGTCTCCATAGGGTAAACCACATGAGGGAGAGAAGGACTGAGAGCTGGGTGGGACAGAGGAAGTCACATTGATGCGGCACAGGCTGAGCATGGGGCCCAGTAACTTAGATTTCCATGTGTGAACATGGTCCATCCTCACATATCCTTCGCGGCACACATCATTATACCTGGTTTTCAGATGAGAGTAACTGAAGCTCAAGGAGGTAAAGTAACCGCCCCAAGTTCCCCTGCTACTAACTGGTTGTGTGGTTAAACTTGGAAAAGTTCAGGCAAGATGAAGTGGGAGCACCACTGACTAGGTGAGGAGGGAACAGCGACCAGAGGCATCTACCTCGGAGGTAGAGCCCTTAGATGGATGTGGTTAGCACAGGCAGAGTCCTTAGGAGATAGGGGGGACCCAGAACAGCTGCTGCCCGGGGAAGAAATGCTGAGCTGCATCTGGACCACAGGCTGGGGGCCCAGGGACAGCAAGCAAAAGTGTCATAGAAAGTCTGCTTCTCTGAGTGCCCACTCTCCAAAGCAAGTTGGACGGACTGAATGGTACCAGGCAGGCACAGTGTGCAAAGGGAGAGTGTGTTAAGCCCCAGGAGAGAGGGAATGAGCCAGAGAAGGACTAACCAGAGAGGAGGGCAGGAAGCCTGAGACCCAGGAGCACAGAAGCCAAAGGAGGAGCAAGAGAGACTTACTGTTTTCTTTCCTTTCTTCTTTTCCTTAAGGCTTTTTAGGAGGTAACTCTAAAAGGCACAGAATTTGATGTGTGCTGGGAGAGAGAGAAGAAACTATAAAAGGGACATTGAAATTTGAAAGAAAAAGAAGACATAATTGGATTTTGAGGAACCATGCCTTCATTATTAAAACAGACAAAATTAAGGTCTGCTTTGTAATCTGTCTTCAGTCTTAATGAACACAGTGGTCTTCTTGCATGAGTGCAAATGCAGTGTACTGAGCTGGTATTTGGAGCTGTGGGGATGCAATGGGCCAGCTTAGATGAAGGAAGAGGAGAGAGGGCAGCCCCTGGGTAAATTGGGTGTAATTGCAGCCTGGTCTAGGGAGGAGCCTGGGGTCATCCAGCCCCTAACACTCCACAGGGGGAGTCTGGAGCTTACCACACACCCCAGCAGGAAGCCTGGCAGGAAGGGCTGGGGGCTGGGGACAGTTCCCCTTGGCCAGTCAGTTCAGACGAACTGTGCCTCCTCCATCAAAGGCTCCCGTTTGCCCAGTGTGGCTTCCTCTGCCGACCGGAAAACAGCAGGAATGTGGGGGCTGGAGTGGTGCCCACGTTCTCCCCAGAGCATCTGGCATGGATTTTGTTTGGCTCTTAGATCGTGGTAGTGGGGGGAAAATTTGGGGGCTTCCCAAAGAAGCTTCTTGCTCACAACTCTAGGGAAGTTGGTGGCTATTACTGGCTGCTCTGCAAACCTGCAAACCATAGTAACCCCCAAATATCCTGCTGACCCACTCTTCCGCAACTTTAAGTCTGAACTTGGCTCAGATCGCACCTCGTCAGGGATCACTTCCTGGCCACCCTTTTTAGAGTTATTTTCCTCCTTCCTGGGCATTCCCTCTGCCCTTTCCTTGCTCTGCTGTTCTTCAGAACACCATCTAGTACTTTATAGTTTACTTATTTATCTTGCTTACTGTCTTCCTCACTAAATCTAAAGTTCTTTAAGATAGGAATTTATTTTTGTTTTTGACATTGTCAAACCCAAGCACCTAGATCAAAGTGCCAAGCCCTCAGAGATCTTCAAAAATCACAGTTGAATGAATACATGCACATCTCAGCTACGGCATCTCAGAAAGAGCTGGACTGCTGTGCCTGAGGATGAGCCGAGGCTGGATGCTGGGTGAGGAGCTGGGAAGGCTCTCCCTCTGCCCCCGGTGGATAAAATGTCCTGAGTTGTACATGGGAGCCTGAGAGGGTCACCGCGGGGCTCTGGCAGGACTAAGCGTTCACCACTTAGTTCTCTTCTTCTGGGATTATCTTTATGGTGTTCTTATTCCTGTTCCAATGCTCTGGCCCGTGTGACACTCAGGAGTCACGGGTGAGGTCATGGATTAGGGTGATTCTACAGGCCAGAAAGATAAGATGCTGAGAAAACAGAGACGAGTCCATGCCTTTTTTCAAGGCTGCAGCTCATGTAGAGTGGATTGTGTCAGATCTCTGGGCAGTGACTTTAGTGGCCAGGTGATGTATTGTTCTCTCCAGTCGGATTTGCTGAGAACACAGAGCATCTATGAGAGGACACTTCTGAGAGGAGATGGTATAAATACCAATGAGGTGAGAGAAGAAAAAAGGAGGGGGAGTGGGGCTGGGAAAGAGAGTAAGTGTTATCCCATAAAGACAGTGTACTGGTCAGCTTTCCCAGAGCTGGGACAAAGTGCCTGACACCTACAGTTAAAGGAGGAGAGGTTAATTTTAACTCATAGTTTCAGAGTTTTCAGTCCATGATTGGCTGGCTCCAAAGCAAGATCATGGAAGGGTATGGTGGAGGAAAATGGCTCAACTCATAGCCCCTAGGACGTCAAGATCAAGGGAAGGGCCAGGGAGGAAGGGCTATAGTCCCCAGGGTCATGACCCATGGTCCCATCTTCCAATCAGGCCTGTCTCCTAGTAGCCCGTTTAGCTATGAACTCTTCGGTGGGTCACCCCACTGATGAGGATGGTTAGTGCCCTCACAACCTAATCATCTCTTCAGGAGCCCCTTAATCCACTCAAGTTGGCAATCATAGCCAGCAGTCAGTATGGCTTTTTCATCTTCACTGCTGTCTGGATTTCTATTATTCCTGCTCCAAGCTTCAGAGAGTGATTGTACGATTGTACTCTTGGCTGCTGGATAAGGTCCCTGGGTCAGACACCGGCTGAAAGGGCAACTAACACGGGCTGCACCTAAGAGTGAGGTGATCCTGGGGCTGGCCAAACTCAGATTTCTAGAGTATATTCCAAAGGTAGTGCAGAACTATTCCTTTTCTTTCTTCACAGATGAACACTTTATTCTTTTCTGCCTTTTTCACTTTCCCTCTCAACTATGCAGTCACTGTTGCGGACAGAATTCTAAGGCAGCCTGAGATTCTCATCCCTGTTAGGTACATTAGGATATACCCTTTCCCTTGAATGTCAGAGGGATTTGTGACCATGATGGGCTCTTGTGGTCAAGATATAGTATAAGACAGGAAGGACCTTGCAGGTGCGATCAAAGTCCCTAAGCAATTAAACTGAGTTACCCGAAAGGGAAAAAGTTTCCTGGCTGGGCCCTACTCAATCAGGTGGACCTGCAAAGGGACCAGACCCTTCCCGAGGAGCGCATTTTAAGGGTGAGTGTGAGACACAGAAGAAGGGGGCCTCATAGCCAACACATGAGGGCAGCCTTTGGGAGCCGAGTGAGGTCCTTGGTTGACAGTGAGTAAGGAGTTGGAGATTGGTCATGCGGAAAAAAAAAAAAAAAGGACTTTGGCTGGAAATCTGAAAGATGCCAGAAGAGGATCCTGAGCTCCCATTAACCTAGTTCAGCCGACACCTTGATTTCAGCCTGTGAGACGCTGAACAGATGCCCTGGGGAAGCTGTGGCTGGCCTTCTGACTGAGAGCTGAGTAGTAAATAGATTCAGCTTCAGGTCACTATGCTTTTGGTAATTTGTAGGCAGCAACAGACAACTAAGACAGTCACAGTCGCAAATGTTTATTGTGTACTGCGGCACTGGGACAGGTGCTGGGGGCCGAGTGAGGGACAGACAGACATGCCCTTGTGCTCAGGAGCTCGAGCCATAGCCCAGTGTCTGGAGGTGACACAGGCTAAGAATGAGTCAGATTGTCCTGGGTTCAAATCCTGGCTCGTCTTTTGTCTCCTATCTAGAGTTGGGACAAATCATCTGAGCTTCCTATGCCTCAGTTCTTTGCATCTGCCAGCCAAGGACTCAAGGAGCTCTACAGAGATTTCAAGGGCTAAGTGGGATCATGTAAGGGGTGATGTGCTCCATCTGCGCCTGGTGGGGAGTGGGAGTGCAAAACCATTAGTTGGCATCAGGTATAGTCCTAGGGGTCTAGCTAAAGTGCTTGGGGTCACAGGGCAGGGGGCACTCCAGGCTGTTTTTCTACCCTCAGCATCAACAGATGAGAGAAACAAGGCTGGGCCTGCCCTGATCCCACTCATAAGCAATACCAGGCTGCAATGGGAACTCCCAGCAGTGAAGGGACGTATGGACATTTCCCTTCACTCTGGTTCTTTTAATCGCTGACAAAGACAATGATGGAAGCAAAGGCATTTCTGAGAACTCTGTTCTCTGTGTCTGGCTCTGGTTTCTTTGTTATGGGGAGTGTAATTTCCACTGGAAAATGTTGGGCTAGCCCAAACCCTTACTCAGTGTGAATTTTTATTCATGCGGCAGAATTTGAGCTGCTGCTACTCACTTGGGTGAAGAATACTTCATATTCTAGTGTGGATGATGATATAGAAAGTGTAATTTGGTCCATTATTTTTGGAGTGCAATTTGGGCATTATATATCAAAAGCCTTAACATTATACATAAATGTTGATCCAAATGTTCCAATCTTAGCTTTTAAGCAAATATTTAACTAGAAGAATGTTTATTGGAAAATATATCACAGAAAACACTGTAGACAATTTATGATCCAGTGATAGGGGACTGGGGAAGCATCTGAACAACAGTACTACTTAGTCATTAAAAATGATGTTGAGACGAGGACCCACCTGTGTCACCCTTGCCACTGCCTCTGCTGGCTCCAGGCCTTGTACCATCTGTGCCTGAGCCAGGAGAAGAGCAGGACCTGCACCCACTGATGCCAGCTTTTGCATGACCTGCATGGGAGACAGGAGGAAAAAGGACCCGTGTACCAAACATGGCTGACACTGACACTGGCCCAGGCCTCTCGTCGTATGGGAGGCAGGAGGAGAGAGGCCCTGCATGCCCCACACTCGCTGTTACCACTGCCAGTCCAGTTCTCCTGCAATTTGTGCTAAAGGCAGGAGGAGAGCAGCCCAACCACCAAATCTTAGCCACCTCTGCTCCTGGGTTCTCCACAGCACAGGGCAGCAGAGGTGACAACTAAAAGACTGACCTGATTTTACTACTATAGCTAAGATGACACAGTTGTCTCTGACAATTGGTTTTCTCTGTATGCTAACATCTGGATTGCCTTGTGGTCTCAAACAATATGATGGCCCATTCCTGAAGAACTGGGCACTGGATCAAAGAAACCTCAAAACAAACAAGCAAACAAATAGAAACAAGAAAAGACAACACAACAAAATGCCTCCCAAAACTCCAAACTTCCCTAAAACCAGTTCAGGGGGCAACAAAGAGGAGAAACTCATAAGACACACTGCAGAAAGGTCTGAAAGAGTATCTATGAAGGTAAAACAGCTCAATAAGGTGCTTGGGTAATTTAAAGATGATACAATTAATCAGACAGTGATCCCAATAGAACAAATGGTCAGCGAGTCTAAAGAAGACACTAATAAAATTCTAGTACAGTTGAAAAAGAGATGCAGTACCTGAATGCCCAGCATAGAAAAGAATGAGAGTCCATAAAGAAGTTACAAACAGAAATCAAGGAGACTAAAAATACTACTGAAGCTATAGGTGACAGAAGCAACCACTGTGAAGACAGAGTGTCATATCTGCAGGACAGGGCTGTGGTTAATGATTAGTTAATGAGAGATACCTTAAAAGCAAGAGAACACAAAAAATTGCTCCAACAGCTGCTAGATGACTCAAAGAAGACTAATATAAGAGTAATTGGAATTCATGAAAAATTAGAATCCAGCACAAAAGGCATAAAAGACTGTTTATAGAAGTAACAGCAGCAAAAAAAAAAAGTAACAGCAAAAAATTTTCTAGACATAGAAAAATAATTTAAAATATATTTAAGTGATATATATAAAACTCTGAATAGCCATGGTCAGAAGACACCACTCCACAACACATAGTAATTAAAATATCAGAAATCCAACACAGGAACAGAATCTTAAAGGCTGCTAGAGAAAAATCAACAAATCACCTAATGAAAGAAAACCTATAAGAATGACAATAGATTTTCAACACAAAGCTTAAAGGCAAGGAGAGCTTGGAATGGAAGATTCAAGCTCTAAAAAAACGAACTTCCAACCCAAACTGATATATCTTTCAAAATTGATGGAGAAATAAGATAGTTCTATGATAAAGAGAACCTAAAGAAATTCATGATCACCAGGCCAACACCCTCCAAAATTCCCAAGGATATCCTAGAAGGAGACAATTAAATTAACAATGCCAAAAGGTCCAATAAAATGAATGCATCAGGTAGCCCTAGGAATTAAGTAGAAGGAAATGAAAGTAAAACAGCAATAAGTAAATAATACAATGACAAGAATAAGTCAATACCTATTAATTTAAATGAACTCAATTTACAAATCAAAAGATACAAATTAGCAGAATGGACCAAGAAACAGAACTTAATGGTGTGCTATGTATGAGAAACACATTTAATATGACAAGAAATTAATACACTAAAAATCAAAGGATGGAAATCAATATTTCATGAAATGGGAACCTGAAAATAAGCAGGAGTAGTTATCCTATTTTATTTCAAGTTAAAGCTGATCAAAAGAGGCAAAGAAGGACAGGACATGTTGATTAATGGAACTATTCACCAGGAAGAGATAACAAGTATAAATATATGTACACCAAACCATGGCGCACCCAAATTCATAAAACAAATGCTAATAAACATAAAAAAGCAGATACACACTAATATAACTATAATGGGGATCCCCAATACCCCACAATCACAAATAGATCAGCTAAACAAGAAAAAAAAAATCAAAAAAGAAATATCAGAATCAAACCCAACCTTTGAACAAATGGCGTTAGTAGACATACAGAATATCCCACCCAACAACAAGAGAATGCACATTCTTTTGAGCAGCACATGGTACTTTCTCCAAAAAAGATCACATACTATCTGATAAAGCATGCCTAAGTAAATGCAAAAGAATCAAAATTTAACATGCATATTATCAGATCACTGTGCAATCAAACCAGAAATCAGTAGCAAAAGAAACCACAGAAACTATGAAAATTAAACAACATACTCTTTAATAATCAGTGGGTAACAGAGGGAATTAAGGAAGAAATAAGATAGTTCCTAGAAATAAGTGATAATGCTAACACAACATACCAGAATGTATGGAATACAATGAAAGCAGTCCAATGAGGGAAATTTATAGCTGTGAATGTCCACATCAGAAAAACAGAATGAGCCCAAATAAATAACCTAATGATGCATTTTAAAGTCCTAGAGCTGGGTGTGGTGGTGGACACCTGTAATCCCAGCACTTGGGAGGCTGAGGCAGGAGGATCAAAGTGAGTTCAAGGCCAGCCTGGACTACAGAATGAGTTCAAGTTAGCCTGAACTATATAGTGAGACCCTGTTTCAAAAACAAACAATAAAAAGTCCTAGAAAACAAGAGCAATTCAAGTCCAGAGCTTGTAGAAGGAAGGAAATCATAAAGATTAGAGCAGAAATCAATGAAATTGAGACAAAAAAAAAAAAAAAAGAAGAAGAATCAGTTAATCAAAGTGCTGGTTCTCTGAAATAATAAGCAAAATAGACTCTTAACCAATCTTACCAAAAAAAGTAAGAAGAAACACTAATCAATGCAATTAGAAATGAAAAAGGTGAAATCACAACAGATATTGCCAAAATTCAGAAAATTACTGTGAACTATTTCATAAGTATACATGCCCCAAAACATTAGAGAACTCCAAAGAAGTGGAGAGATTTCTAAATACATGCATACATGGATTATAAAAATTGAACCACGAAAAAGAAAAATAAAACTTAAACATCTTGTACATTCTAATAATAGAAGTATGAATAAAAAAACCACCAACTAAGAAAATCCCAGGACATGTTGGATTCACAGTCAAATTCTACAAGAACTTCAGGGAAGCTGTAACACCAACACGCCTTGAACTCGTCAGTGAAATCAAGAAGCAAAGTGTGCTTCCAAAATCATTCTTGGAAACTAACAAAAAAGAGAACTTCAGGCCAATCTCTCTAATGAATATAGATGCAAAAAATCCTTAACAAGGATTTATTTTGATTTTAGTTTAGTACATGGTGAGATATATGTCTGGACTCAATCTCCTGCATGTGCATATCCAATTTTCCTGGACCACTTATTGAAGAGGCTATCTTTCCTCCAGAATATGTTTTTGACCCCTTTGTTAAAGATCAAGTAGCTGTATGTACCTGGGGTTGTTTCTACATTTTCTGCTCTCCTCCACTGATATGCATGCCTGTTTTAATGCCAGAACCATACTGTTTTAATTACTATAGCTTTATAGTATAACTTCAAGTCTGGGATTGTGATTCTACCCATTTTGCTTTTGTTGCCCAGGATTACTTTTGCATTTCTCCATCTGTTCTTGCTCCATATGAATTTTGGGATTGTTTTCTTTAGATCTCTAAGAAATGCCACTGGTGTTTGGATTAGGATTGCATTAAATCTGAATATCAGTTGTAGAAGTATAGCCATTTTGATGATACTGAGTCTGCCTATACAGGAACACCCGGGGATATCTTTCCATTTTTTCTGATATCCTCCTCAATTTCCTTTTTCAGAGTGAAGTGATTTTCATTGTAGAGGTCTTTCATCTCCTTGGTTAAATTAATTCCTAAGTATTTAAAACATTTTGATGCTATTATGAATGGTATTTTTTCCTAATTTCATCTTCAGTGAGTGCCTTATTAGTATATAGTAATGCCATTGATTTGTGCATTTATTTTGTATCCTGCTATATTGCTGAATTTGGTTATTAATTCAAGGCGTCTTTTGGAAGAATATTTTGGGTATTGTAAGTAAAGGATCATGTTATCTGCAAATAATGATACTTAGCCTTTGTCCTTTCCTATATGTATACCTTTTATTTGCTTCTCTTCCCTGATTGCTGTGGCTAGTGTTTCAAGGACTGTGTTGAACAGGAGTGGTGATAATGGACATTCTGACTGTTATGGTTTGTGTCTGGGTGTCCCCCCAAAGCCTCATGCGGCCGTGGGGCAGGCTTTTAGAGTTTGATTGATTATGGGTGTGAGAGCTCCACCCGCCCTGGGGTGGATAGTCTGCATATGTAAGGGAGAGCAAGAGGCTGCTTGGGGCCATTTCCTGGCTTTTGTGCTTCTGGCCATTTCCTCCCTTGTGTGTGTGCTTGTGGCTTTGCTGTGTTCTGCCGCCATGAGCTGTAGCTCTCTGCCATGTGCCAGTCTGCCTTGTAATCTGCCAAGCATGGACTGAAACCTCCACAAAGTGTAAGCGAAATAAACCTTTCCTTCCTTAATTTTGGGCGTCAGGTATTTTGTCCCAGCAACGAGAGAAAAGTAACCGAGACACTGACCTTAGAGGAAAGCTTTCAGTTTTTCTGCTGTTTAATATGATGTTGGAAGCAGGCTGGTAATAAATGGCTTTTATCAGATTGAGATAAAGTCCTTCTATACCTATTTTCTTCAAGGTTTTTTTATCATGAATAGATGTTGAATTTTATCATTTTCTGCATCTCTTGAGATGATTATGTGACTTTTGTCCTTCATTCTGTTTATCTGATGAATTACATTTATTGATTTGCATGTATTGATCCATTCTTGCATCCCCAGGATAATGTCTGCTTGGTTATGGTATATGATCTTTCTGATGATTTTTTGCATTCTTGTTGCCAGTATCTTACCAATATATAAAATAAAAATGGATTAAACATCTAAATGTTTTTTATTTTTTGGTTTTTTTCCGGTACTGGGAATTGAGCTCAAGACTTTGCGCTGTGCTGCTGAGCTAAATCCCCAGCCCCAAACATCTAAATGTTAGAATAGAAATATTTCACCATCTGGAAGATAAAATAAGTACATCTCTATGTGTACAACTAACACATAGGTGAAGGCAAGGACTTTTTTAACAGAACCCCAATGACACAAGAAATAATATCAAGAATCAACAAATGGGATCATATCAAATAAAAAACTTCTATACAGAAAAGAAAAATATAAATTCCATTTGACTCACCTATCGCCTATCTTTTTTTTTGTTTGTTTGTACTAGGAATCAAACTCAGGACCTTCTGCTTGCCAGGCAGGTGCTGTGATGCTGAGCTATGTCTGCAGCCCTCCACTTTCTATTATAGGAGAAATATAACTCTTAACCTACGAGATGTCAGCTGTGCCAAGTTCTCATCCCCTGACATCAAAGAATTAATTCCAAAGGATGACAAAAGCTAAGAACAGGGAAGCTTTATTGAGATAGCTCAGGAAGGGTTCTAAAAATGGGTTGTCACTGAGGCCCTTTGTTGGGGTAATTTATATGGCAAAGTCACAAACTACAATCATTCCAATTTTTACTGGAATAAAAATATAGCTGCTTAGCTAACATTGATCCAGTAGAGAAGTGAGTTACGTAGCAAGGGTACATGGAAAGAATGAAGGCATCTTAGGGAAGGGGTGGGTCCAAGTGTTTTGCCCACCCATATGGGCCACTACATCTGGATGTTCTGGTCACCTAGTTGGTAAGTTGATGGATGTCTATCTGAACTTTACAGACCAGGTGATACCAATCATAGTTCAATCTCAGGTATCGTTTATCCCTCAAGGAGGCATACAGGCCTGGTCATTGCATCCTTATCATGAGGCCTGGCCTTCAATGGATGGGCCTGCAGTCAAAGTCGTTGGTGTGCTCTTGTCTTTCGCACTGACACTCTCTCGAGGTCCTGGCCCTGTCTGACTATTAACTTTTATCTAGCTTAGCTGCCTATAATACTTCTAAGTACCTTCCTCAAAGAGTTAAAATCATCATATTACAGAGATGCGTGCATACCCATGTTATATAGCACAACTTATAAAGGTAACATCTTGGAAACTGTGCATGTGTTTATCAACAGCTGAATGGATAAAAATGTGATACTTATACAAAACAGAGTACCGCTCTTCCATAAAGAAAGGTAAACTTGAGGCATTCATAGGTACATGGATGCAGCTTGAGAACATGTTAAGTGAAATATCAGAAACACAAGATTAAATATTGCATGGTTTCTCTTACATGAGAAACTCAAAATATACAAATAAAGAGCAAAAAAGAAGGTAGATAAATAGGAAGTAGGGAAAAACTCAAATATCCCAAATTACTTATTCTGTTGTCACAAAAATACTTTAATACATATGCTAATTTGTTTCATTTATACCACTCTTCTGTTAGCTCACTGAAAAGAAAGGTTTGTGCTATTACCTGTTTGCTGCTTATATGTAAGAGAATATTTTTTGTCTGTTTTGTATTCTGAGTAATTATTTTGAAGACAATAATACATAGTGTATTAACTATTGTTTTCTTATTTTTTGATATGAAATTTTATTTTTTCATAAAATAGAAAAGAAAATAAAAGTGATGCAGAATGTAGAATGCAAAAAGATATTATAGGTTATTTAGTAAATTTTGAGACAGTAAGAATGAAAATTGTTCTGGAATCAGATCTGGGTTGGAATCTCGGCTCCATTATTTAGCTGCTGAATGACATTTGTAAGATATAGTACTTACTTAAGCCTCAATTTCCCCATCTATAAAATGGGCATAATAATTACATTATCACTCTGAGTTACTGTAAACATTAAATGAGACAACAGTAATCATTTACTCAGTAAATATTGCATTATAGTGATCCTGCATTTGCTTCTGAAAACACACACATAGAAAAGTTAAGGACAAAATGAAAATGGTTATCTCTGGCTGACAGGATTGCTTGTGGTTTAGCTTTTTTTTTTTTTTTTTCAGAATGCTAGGCAGTAAGTATGAACACTTGTAGTAAAAAGGAAAAAGAATCACCCAGAATAAAGAGGGGGAAAGAAAGTGGCCTTGGATGCTGATCCCCTCAGAGAATTTCAAGACTTTGAAATTGCTTGCTCTGCTGCTCCGTGGTCTGGACCTAGAAGTGCCTGAGTTCGGGCTCTGCAGGGAGCCAGGCAGGAGGTGGGTCCTGCCACCCTTGCTGTTCACAAAGCCTCCTTCCCTTTGGCTGCCCCAGTCCCAGCCTCAGCCCCAGCTGAGGAGTCCCCAGGAGCTCACAGGCCAGGGAACTAAGCCAGTCAGGAAGGCGGGGGTCCAGGAGACAGGTGAGCCCCTCCTCCTCGCTTGTTTCCATCTTATCAGCACGGCAGCCGGCAGCCGGAAAAACTCATTAGAGGCCATCTCCAGCCTTCTGTCCTTGGGTCTCCTGTCAGCCACCGCTCATTAGCATGTGTGACAAACTCCTCAGTGCAAACAGAAAGGTTAAGCAGGAACCAAACTGTTTCAGTCTCCTAGGAGGGGCAGCAGGGGTCCTTTCCAAAAGTAAGTGACAGAGGGGCCTGGAGGCGGGGCTTTGAGGAGAGCCCTGGAGGTGCTGCGAGAGGGGAATGTGGGGCGGGGGGAGGGGCGTCTCCACTGCAGACTCCAGCTGTTGCTTGGGGCAGCTGATAAGACTTGGTGGGGATGCAGCCAGAGCTACCACCGAGAAGGGAAGAGAGTGGGTGACAAGTGGGGCTGGAGATTTTCTCCTCCTTTCCGGTGAGTGTGCTGGGAGGTTGTGAGGAGAGGACTGGAACACTTTGGAGTCTGATTTCTGCGGAGCGCAGCCAGCCCTGCTCGCAGCCTGCGTTCTGTGCAGCAGGCGGGGTGCGTCAGACAGAGAGTGCGTGCCGGGCGCTTCAAGATATTTATTACATATCTCTTTATTATTTTTACAGCTTTAATGAAGAACAGTTCACATACAGTAAATGGCACATCACTGAAGTGTATAACTTTGTACATTTGATATTTGTATCATCTGTGAGACCATCACCACGATCAAGTAGTGAACATATCTATTTCCCACGAGAGTTTCCTCCTTCTCCATTGTAATTCCTCTCTTCTGTTTCTTCCTGTACTTGTTATTCACAGGAAACCACTGATTTACTATGTCATTATAGACTGGTTTATATTTTTGAGTCTAACGTGAGTGGAATCACAAAGTATACCTCTTTTTATTAGTCTCTTTTACTTATTAGGTTGATCTGGAGATTTATCTATGTTATTGTGTATATTATAATTTGTTCTGAGTAGTAAATACTCCATAAAATGGAATGCAGTACTGAAATTTGTGTACGTATTCACTTATGATGGACACTTAACTTCTAGGTGTTAACCATTATAAATAAAAGTGCTATGCATATTTACGTACAAGTCTCTGTAAAGGAGCTATGATTTAATTTCTCTTGGGTAAATACTTAGAAGTGGAGTGGATAGGTCACATGGTAGGTGTATATTTAACTTATTAAAAGAAACGTTTCAAACTATTTCTCAAAGAAGTATAGTAATCTGCATCCCTAGCAGTACAGTAGTGTATAAGGGTTTCACTTTACTATGGTCACTCTTTTTTTTTTTTTTTTTTTTTTTGGTTTTTCTCCGGTACCGGGAACCGAACTCACGACCTTGCGCTTGCCAGGCAGGCGCTTTTGCCGCTGAGCTAAATCCCCAGCCCCAGTCACTCTTTTTGATTTTAGACATTCTAATAGATGTGCAAGATTATTTCATTGTGGTTTTAATATGTCTTTTCTCAGCGGAAAATGAAACTGAGTATTGATATTGATTACTTGCTCTTTGTATATATTTTCTTCAGTCAAATGCCTGTTCAAATCATTTTCCCATTTTGGGAGGGGAGATAAATTGTTTTCTTGTTTATTGAGTTTTGAAAGTCCTTTACATATCCTAGATATAAGTCACTTATGTGGCTTGAAAATATTTTATTTCATTATGTGGCTTATCTTTGTCTTTGAGGGAGTTTTAATTTTGCTGACATTCAGCTTAAAATTTTCTCTTTAGTGGGTTGTTCTTTTGGTGTCTTATCTACGAGCTCTTTTCTTTGGGGGGAACTGGGAATTGAGCCAGGGATGTGAACATGCTAAGCATATGATCTACCTCTGAGCTACACTCACAACCCTGAAATCTTTGCCTAATGCAAATGTTTTCTCCTAGAAGTTTTGTAGTTTTAGGTTCTACATTTAATTAAGGTTTGAAGTATCGATCAAATTTTATTTTTCTGCAGATGGATATACAGTTGTTCCAGCAACACTTTGGAAAAGACTATCCTTCCTCCACCAAATTGCCTTTGTATCTTTGTCAAAAATTAGTTGTCCATATATGTGTGGATCTATTTATGGACTTCTTATTTTGTTTTTCTGATTTGACTATTTTTACACCAATACCGCACTATAAATAGGATAATTTTATAGGAAGTCTTGCAATCAAATAGTGTCATTTTCCCAATTTTTAAAATTTTTTCAAAGTGCTTTGGTTATTTTAAGTTTTTTTGTATCTCTACATGACTTTTCAGATCATCTTTTCAATTTCTAAAACAGCTTGCTGGGACTTGGGTTGAGATTGTGTTGAATCTATCAGTCACCCTGAGGAGCCATCTTACAAGTGTGGGGTCTTTGTAAGAACACGGACTGCCTCTCCACCTCAGTTTCTCTTAGAAATGTTTTACCATCCTTAGCATACTGGTCTATGTATCTTTTATCAGCTGTATCCCTAAGTACTTCATGTAAGATACTATTTTAATTTTAACTTCTGACTGTTCATTGCTACTGTATACAAATAGAATTTTGTTTTAATATACTGAATCTTACATCCTGCAATACAGCTTATCAGGTTATCCCTGAATAAAGACAATTTTGCTTCTTTCTTTTCAATCAGTATGCCTTTTATTTCTTTTTCTTAGCTTATTAAACCTCCACTGAATAAAACTGGGGACAGAGAACATTTGCCTTGTTTTGTGTGCTGAGGGGGAATGTTGACTCTTTCGTAGATAATTATGCTGCCTCACATAATTCAGGATAGTTAAATCTTGGAAGTGGCTTATATGTCCATCAACAGATGAATGGATAAAGAAAATGTGGTATTTACACACAATGATACCATAAAGAAAAATAAATGAGTCATTTGTGAGGAAATAGATGCACCTTGAGACCATATAATGTAAAGTGAAGTACATTAGACACAAAAGCTTAAAAAGCACAGGGCTTCTCAAAGTATAGTTAAAGAGCAAAGTAAAAGATAGATAATGGGAGGTGGGGAGGTAGATGTTTTTTAAAGGGGAAGGAAGAGTCAAGAAATGGAGGGAGCGGGAAGAGAGGGAGTGAAGAAAAGGAATAAAGATATATCATGTACTTTACCAACTCCATATAAGGAATGTAAACATTAAATATGTTTTTTTTTTTTTTCTGGAACTGAGAATCGAACTCATGACCTTGTGCTTGCCAGGCAGGCACTTTGCTGCTGAGCTAAATCCCCAGCCCTGTACTGCAAATATGTACTGATACAAATATGCTATGTACTGCACATGTGCTGAAAGTTTATCACAAATGGTCTTTACCAGACTGAGACTATTTCTTGGTATATGTACATATATATACATTTTTTCTTTGCTTGTTTTGTTTTGCTTATGTAGGGGAAAATCGAACTCAGGGCCTCACGCTTACGAGGCAGGCACTGTGCCACTGAGCTATATCCCTGGCCTTCTTTCTAGTTTTAATTTTAAAAATTATTATTATTAATATAAGTATTGAGGACTGAATCCATGGTGTTTTGCCACTGAGGTACACATTCTGCTCATTTATTTATTTATTTATTTCTGAGACAGAGTCTCCTTATGGCTTGAACTCACTAGCCTAGGCTGGCCTCAAACTTGTGGTAATCCTCCTGTCTCAGCCTCCCGAGTGTGGGATTACAGGCATGTGCCACCATGCCTGGCAATACTCTGCTTTTTAAATTTTTATTTTGGGACAGGATCTCACTAAGTTGCCCAGATGGGACTCAAACTTATGATCCTCCTGCCACAGCCTCTTGAGTAGCTGTTTAGAGGCATGCTCACTACACCTGGCTAATATTAGTACTATTTTTTACCTTGAGAGCTTGTTTGGAAGTTCTAGCAGGGGAGCGCAGCTACTCGCATACCCGTGACCGAGGACCGGTCTTCCTCCACCGGGGATGGTCATCCTCTTCCACAGAGCGCGCAGCTTCGGGAGGGACACACGTGGAGCGTTGAGGGAGGAAGGGGACACCTGCCTAGCCAGCCAGATCAGCCGAATCAACCCTGGCGATCAGTTGGGTGACAGA
Source organism: Chinchilla lanigera (assembly GCF_000276665.1). Lineage (NCBI taxonomy): Eukaryota > Metazoa > Chordata > Mammalia > Rodentia > Chinchillidae > Chinchilla > Chinchilla lanigera. Next base: position 344,548 of record NW_004955425.1, on the reverse strand, counting down.
TGTCGTAGCCAGATCGCCCTCACACCCAGTAGTATTTTTTAAAATCAAGAATAGATGTCAGATTTTATCAGGTATTTTTTCTGCCTCCATCAAGATGTTCATGTAATTTACTTTTTCAGCTTGTTAATATGGGGAATTATACTGATTAATGTTATACTCTCCTTGCATTTGTGGGATAAAGCTTACTTGCTCTTGGTCTCGTGTTTTTTTTTTTTTGTTTGTTTGTTTTGTTTTTTTCCCCAGTACCGGGAATCGAACTTACGACCTCGCGCTTACCCGGCAGGTGCTGTGCCGCTAAGCTAAATCCCCAGCCCCTTAGTCTTGTTTTTAAAAATACGTTTTTAGATTTTGTTTGATAACATTTTGCTAAAAAATTTTAGATTTATGTTTTTCATGGGTGTTTATTTGTGATTTCGTTTTCTTGTAATGTCTTCATGATTATGCTGACGTCAGAGAATCAGTTGGCGGTAGTCCTTCCTTTTCAGTTTTGCGAAAGTGTATGTTGAAATGGTATTTTTACTCTTACTTAGTAATATTATTAGCACTGGGGACTGAACTCAGAGCTTTTGCACTGAGCTACATTTGCAGCCAGTTTTTAAATTTTCAGATTTTGAGACAGGGTTTCACTAAGTCACTAAGTTGCCTAGGCTGGGACCCAAACGCGGTTCTCCTGCCTCAGCCTCTCAGAGTAATGGAATTACAGGTGTGTGGCACTGTGCCTGGATTATTTATTGGTGATGCTGTAGATTGAAATCAGTGCCCATTGCACACTAGCGAAGTATTTTACCACTGAGCTACATCCAAAGTGGTATTACTTTCATCCTTTGATATTTGGTAGAATTCACTTGTGAGGCCATCTGGGCTTGGAAATTTTTTTGTGGGAATTTTTTCATTCACAAATTTTTTACTCACAAATTCCTGTAATAGAAATGGGCTTATTCAATTTATATTTCTTCTTGGGGGAGCTTTGGTAGTTTTTGCCTTCAAAGAATCTGTCCATTTTATCTAAGTTTTCAAATGTAATTAATTAATTAATTAATTTTTGGTACTGGGAATTGAACTCAGGACCTTGCGCTTGCCAGGAAGGTGCTGTGCCACTGAGCTAAATCCCCAGCTGAGTTTTCATAGTTATTGCATGAAGTTTTTCACAATTGCTTATTATCAATTTGTAATGATGTTATCTCTCTCACTTATAATAATGATAATTTGTTTCTTCTCTCCTAAGGAAAACTTGGAGGTTTACCAATTTTATTGATTCTCAGAGAACTTCTTTTTCATGTCAGGGATTGGATGTAGGACCTTGCAAATCCTAGGCAAGAGTTCTGCTAACTGAGCACTTCCTACCCCTCAAAAAACTCATTTTTGCTTTCATTTATTTTCTGAGGGTTTCTTTTTGTGGTTGTTGTTTAGATTGATTTCTGATCTGCTCTTTATTGTTTCTTTTCTATTGTTTCTTTGAATTTTATAAATTTTTGTTTTTCTACTTTCCTAAGGAGGAAACTGAGGTAATTAATTTAGGGCCTTTCCATTTTTCTAAATAAGCACTTTACTGCTATGAATTCTCTTTAATAGTGCTTTCTCTGCATCCTACAAAATTTGCTATCTTGTATTTTTATTTTCCTTTACTTCAAAATGTTTCTAATTTGTCTTTTGATTTCTGCTTTGAATATGGGCTATGTAGAAATGTATTATACAGTTTTAAACATGGGAATTTTCAGATATCTTCCTGTTACTAATTTATAATTTAATTCTATTGTGGTCAGAGAACATATTTTGTTTAACTTTTATCATTACAAATTTATTATTATAATTATTATAATAAGAATTTATTATTATTATAAATTTATTGAGGCTTGATTTATAGCTGAGCATATAGTCTATCTTAGAAAACAGATGCATAGTTCTATCTGGCAGCATTTACCTTCTGCATAATGATCTCCCTTCAACATTTCACGAAGGATTGTAATTAATTCCTTCAGCTTTTATATATGATAAAGTTTTGATTTTACCTTTTTTTTCCTAAAGATAGTTACACTGAATAGAAAATTTATAGTTTTTTCTTTTGGTATGCTAAAGATAATACTCTACTATGGTTTTTCTAATTGTTTCTGTCAAGAAATATATTGTTATTCTTTTGTTTCTTTGTAGTTAATTTTTTCTTCTGAATATTTTAAAGATGTTCTCTTTATCACCTGCTGTCAGTAATCTGGTTACATTATACCTTGAAGTAGATTTTTCCAGATTTCTTAACATTTGTTGATCATCTTGATTTATAGGTTTATATTTTTTAATCAAATCTGAACACATTTTGTCCATTATTTCTTCAAGTATTTCCCTTCCCCTCTCTCTTTCTATTCCTTTGGAAACTTTTTGAAGTAATCTCATGGCTCATCATTGGTTATTTCATTTTGAAATTATTTTTTTTTCCTGTTTTATTTTATATCATTTTTGTTGATATTATTCAAATTCACTATTTTCTTCTCCTGCCTTGTCTTGTATATTAATCCCACCTACAGTATTTTTCATCTCACACTTTTAGTTTGCATCCATAGAAGTTTGTTTTTGCTCCCTCCCCTGACACCCACATGCACACACTCACACAGATTCTCTCTCTCTGTTTCTATTTAACTTTTTGATCACATATGTTATAGATTACAATGACTGTCTGTCTCTGAAAATTCTGGTATTTGTATTAGGTCAGAGTTGGTTCAAACCAGTAAATTTAATCTTCATTTTAAAATCATATTTTCCAGATTCTTATATACCTGGTCATTTTTTATTGGATGTTAGACATTTTGAATTTCTTCTTGTTTGGTGTCAGATGTTTTTGAATACCCATAGCTATTGCTGTAGATTCTTACTGCCTGTTATAGTTTATATCTAAAATAGCCCCCAAAGCCTCATGTGTTTGGAAGGGGATTCGGTTGTAAAGGTGTTATACTCAATGAGCTAAATGTGCCATGGAGAGGTAGGGTCTAGTTAGAGGCAGGTCCCTGAGGGTGTGACCTGGAAGGGCATATCTCCTTCCCTGGATTCTCCATTCTTTGCTTGTTGGCTGTCACGACATGATCAGCTTTCCTCTGCAGTGTTTCCTCCACTATATTTTGTCTGTATCTCAGCCTGCCAACTAAGGACTGAATCTTCTGAAACCCAACAAAAATAAATGTCTCTTCCTATAAGTTTCAGGTGTTGGGTGTTTTGCCTCAGCAAGAGAAAGTGAGTAAAAAAGATTTTTGGTATCAGGAGTGGGGCCATTGCTGAGACTATATCTGACCACGTGGTTCAGAAGACTGTGGAATTGGTTTGTGGGAGGAGTATGGAATTGTTTGGAGATGGAAGCTAGAGAAGCCCTAGGATGCTGATTCTCTAGGATTCTAGAGAATTAGAAGATTCTAGAATTAGGATTCTAGAGAATCCTAGAAGCTGAGCTTAATGGGAGTTTCTGGTCAGAATCAGAAAACCAGGATGCTGATAAAAATGCAGACTGTAAAGATAGGTTCAGGGGGTTTCAGCTGGAGATAAGGACTCTATTGGCTGTTGGACTTGAGACCATGTGTGCTATGCTCTGGCAGAAAATTTGTCTACATTTTGTTCGTGCCCTCAGCTATAGGACTTTAAAACCAATTGGATGTGAGGAATGAGAGTGAAGGAGATGCCTGGGATGGCTAAAGGTGTACGTAACATTCACTGGGATAGAGGACACAGACCACAGCCAGTGCCATGAGAAGGGGGAGCATGAAGAGTTTAAGTGGGACATGAGGAGTATGGGATGTCTGTAGAAAGTTCAGCTGGGGATGTTCAAATAGCGCTGCAAAATACAGTTCCATGTCCAAAACAGAGAAGAATAGAATTGGGATCATTAAAGGATGGAGAAGGGTGGAGTATGGCAGCTGCGGTTATGGATAAAACTGACGAGTCTGAACACTAGAGCGGGAATAATAGGCAAGAAGGAAGGCTTGGAAAGATACTGAAGGGAACATATCCAAGGGACAATGGCTTGCCAAGATTCTGTGCTCTGAGGGAGCATTACTGGTTTTATTCACTTGTTAAATGTTCCAGTGGACTTTGTGCTTCACCTAAGAGGACATTTAATTGTTAATTGAATCTGTGGGAAGTTTGATCCTTAGCAGTATCTGCTTCACAAAGCCCAGAGGTGACCCAAACCAATGGGTTGCAGCATCTGCCACTGTGCAAGAAAGGGAAGAGTGGCACCCACTTCTGGTTTTCTTCTCCGTATGAATCCTGTCTTAGCGGGCAGAGCCTCAAAGACCATGAAGGAAGCCATCATTGACTGAAGACCTGTGCAGTGAGTTAGGCACTGCTGAGGCCACTTATGGCCATTAGTTGTTCTTTAGACCCAATAGCAGAAATGTGAGAAAGCTGTTCGCTCATTGTAAGGGGGGAAAAAAGGCTCAGAATTCTGGAATGCGCTTTTGGCCTGGATTTGCTTTTTGCCATATTAGTCTTTTTTTTCTTCTTTCCTAGGGTTTCTCTTCTCTTCTTTCTCCCCTTCAAACAGAATTGTCCTGTGCTTTTGAACTCAAGGTAGATTTGAGATAATTTCCTGGAGTTTTGTTTTTAAAAATTTAAAAAGCTTAACAATAGTATTTATGGAGAGAAGGGCTGGGTGTCCAGGTGGCAAGGTGTCCTCCCAGTGCATCAAATAAAATCCAAACTTCAGGGCAGACTGGAGGAAAGCTGAGAAATCTCATCTCAGAAATCGAACCTGAGGCCCAGAGACAGGAAAGGACTCGACTAAGGTAACACAAGGGAGTGTCAGGGTGGAATTAGACACCAGGCCTCCTGACGACCTTATCCCTGGGGGCACTGAGCGGGGACCTCTGGGCTTTGCCTCCTAGTGCTGGGTTATATCCAGTGATTTACTGAGCACTGGGGGTACTGACACCTTTTATGCCCCTTTTTCTAGGCCAAAAGGACAAAAGTAGTGCAGAGGTGGCTGGGAACCTATCCCTGGGTCACCTCTACAGAACTCGCCCATCACAGATGGTGTCCCTTTGCCCTGGGCCCACTGACTTTGGGTTACCAAAACTTTGGCCTCACCTCTGAAGCAGTGACCTGAATTTACGACACCAGCATGAAAGACTGTTTGAGGCTCTGCCTTCTTTCTCCACTGCTGAACTTCATGTGGTCCAGAGTAAATCACTGTAATAGCCACGGGCCAGCATTGTTGCGGGATGTTTTATACCCCTGCTGTCAGCTATTTGGGGTGGTTAAGTTGAATTGCCAAGGGTCGAGTTACAGTTGTTGTGTTTCTTGCCTTGTGCAGAGTTCCAGAGCCACAGCAGCCAAAGGTAAGCTCCATGCAGAACATTTTGAGCAGCTGGGTTTGTAAAGGAGAAGGGAAAACAAGAAAGGCAGTCTGGTTTGTAGAGCATGAAGGGATTTCTGTTCTCTAACACTGGACAAAGAAGCCTCTTTCTCCTTGCTGAAGAGTTGACTTGGATTGCCAGTGATTCCTAAGTTTGCTGTCTTGATGAAAGGACTGCATGTTCTAGATCCCTCTGATAGCCACACACTGGCTCTCTGGGTCCTTAGTGTGCAGAGGTGGCCAGTGGCCAGTGGAAGCACTGGTCAGGAAAAAATCTCTACTTCCCCCTGCGTGTGTGTGTGTGTGTATATATATATATATAAAATGATTACATTACACATGACAGCTTTAACATCTGCCCCTCTGTGAGTCCCATGGATGCATATACTCTTCTCTTACCGTGTGATGAACCCAGCTGCTGCGATAGCATATCCCCAGTACACTTTATTTAGGAGTGTGTGAGTTCTCTTTCCTGACCTGTGGAGGGCATGGAGATCAGCAAATCAGCCATTGGTTTCATATCTAAAAGAGAAGAGTTGCTTATATGAAGGACCTGGAGGTTGGGGAAATTTTTCAGGAAGGGGGAATGTAACCCTTGTAAGACTGCACTATTATTTCAGACCCCAGTGGAACAGGGCTCTAGAGTTGGAAGGTATGGTCTATTCATCTCAGTCTAGTAGGGGAGTTGTATAGAGTAGTCAAATTCATGGTGACAGAGGGGTATAAGAATGACGAATAACAGGAGAGCAGAAGGAAAGTACCTTTGTAGAGATGGGTTGGTGAGGACCAGCATCCTGACAGGAAATGGCTGAGGTTAGGCTTTGAAGGATAAGTAGGCTGTTAACTGGCCTGCTAGGATGGCTGGAGGGAAAACCAGGTATGCAAAGGTTTGGTTCCTGAGAGGAAGCTTGAGAGCAGATAAGGCCTGGATTACGAAGGGAACTGCTCTGCTGGTTGGGAAAAAGTCTCTTTCCTTCACTTGTTCCTCACTCTGCAAATATTTACTGAGCACCTGCTCTGCGCTGGGCAGAGGGCCCGGTGCTAGAGTAATACTGATGAGTCAGCTAACATGGTCATTGTGGAACTTACACCTGGGCAAGGGAGATGGGGGAGAACTGAGTGAAAGGTACTACTTGTGATTAGTGTTAGGAAGCAGCCCGTGAGGGTTGAATTAGCTAAGAACCGGGTGGTGAACATGCAGAGTGTTGTTATGCACACTGGATGGTTTTAGTGTGGGTACCTTTGGAGTTTCACTAAAAAGATGATGGAGAAATTTAGTTTAGTGTCAGGCCCAAGAGTGTCCAAAGAAGGATGCCGCTTAGCACACCTGAGGGTCTCTAGAACAAAGGAAGCAGCCGGAAGCAGTGCTGAATGCTCTGGTTAGCCCTTCACCAGCTTTGCATAACAGCACCTTATGAAGTTGGTGCTATTGCTTAGAGGGGCTAAGTCTCCAGGGCTTAAGACTAAAAAATGGGCCTTCCAAGTCTCTCAGACTTTGCCAATGAGATTGTAAATTCGTTCAAATTTTCTGCAGAAGTTTTGAGGTATATGTGTAGTTTCAACAAGGGCAATCCTTTCTGACCCAAAAATTCACTCTCCTGAAACGTATTCCAACAAAATAATCAGAATTAAGATAAGATATTTCTTGGTTTTTTTTTTTTTGTTTGTTTGTTTGCTTTTTCCTGTACCGGAAATCGAACTCATGATGTCGCGCTTGCCAGGCAGGTGCTGTGCCGCTGAGCTAAATCCCCAGCCCAAGATAAGATATTTCTGATGAAAATGTTTGCTTCAGAGCTGACTCAGTTGGAAATAATAGAAGATTATGCAAATAATTATGGTATATTTACATGATGGATTATGGCACAGTCATTTCTGATGAGTATTTAATGCCAGGAAATATTCCCTATGTAAGTTAACTGACAAAAGCAAAACAAAAGTTTAACAAAACCAAAAACCGTGGGCCTCAATTTTTAACATAGAGATATGGGCATAGGAAAAAGAGGGCAAAGTGTTATTAGTAGTTCGTCCCAGGAGAAATTTTGGGCAATTTTCATCTTTGAACTTTCTATGCTTTCTTTCAAATTCTCAATAATGACGTTGACAAGAAAGACATTTAGAAATGTACCCTTAAGTAAAAATTAAAAGTGTGTCCAAAGGTGAAGCTGCTGCTGCTAGTTCCTGAATTTAAGGGTTGTTGAGTCTTGGACAATGAGACAGAAGAAAAGCAAATTTCCTTTAGGAAAAATCCTGCTGACCCCCTCAGCCTCACACAGGCTGCTTATTTCTGCTCTGCAATTACTTCAGCATTTCTGGTAATAGTGAGGATGAGCTGGACCTGCAGAACTGAGGAGTGCTCCCCAGGTTCCAGCAGGCCCACACCAGCACAGGTGGAAGACTCAGGTAGGAAGAGGCACGGGCCACTGTGTATGACGAAATGGTTACTGCGTGCCAGCCGTGGTTCTAATATTCTCCTCTCTCTCCTCCCAGTCTCATTCCATCATTCAGTCCGCACAGCGACTATATGAAGTTGGTGCTGTTACTAATCCTATTTAAATGGAAATGCTGAGGCCCAGAGGGGTAGCATAGCCCCAACTGGTCAGGTCTGTGGTACTAAGTTGGCAAAACACAATGAAGAGAGAAGCAAGAGAAAAAAGTGGGAAGAAACCCAATGTGGGGTGCTCTCCACTCAGAGAGCGCGCAGGGTAGGAGGGCGAGGCGCAAGGTGGAGAAGGGTAAGCAACATGGCAGCTTTCACGCTCTTCCAACGTGGTCTATTCTGAGGCCACTTTGATATCCTCAACAAGCATTTCTTCCCTCTCAGAGCAGCAATGAAAAGATTGAAAAATAAATTGCTTGTGGCTGATCATGATTGCTGGTATTTGAGACAGATTTTCTTAAAAGTTAGGAAAGAGGCATAAAGTTCTAAAGCAATTCTGAGAGAACTTTGTGGCTTCTTCAGGAGTTCCTAAGGGTCAGCAGTGCTTTTTATTCTACCTCACTTTAGAATACATGGCTTTTCTATTCTGTGCTGCAGATAGAGAGCCCTTAATACCCTATGTTCACCTACTGAGGTTTCCGTGGGCACCTGGATGGAGAGTTAAATTAGGAACAAGTCAGGAGCATTTTCACAGGTTCCTGAATAAAAGATGGGAAAGGAATAAGTTAAAAGTTCTGTGGGAAAAACAGTGTCTGTCGCTGGTACCGGAAGGGGAAGTGGCCACAAGGGAAGGGAGAATGTGGCATGGAATGAGACCCTCCAGAGGAAGAAAGCAAGAGAAGGTCATTTATGCATGGTGATCACCACACGGCTCAGCAGCAGCACAGAACTTCTTGGGGGTTGTGCCTATTACAGCAATTGTGTTCCAACAGCTGGCACTTTGCATATTTCTGTATGCAAATTCTCTGGCTAAAAATGTGTAAAATCCGTACACCTTTGAGCCCCTCTGGCCCTTTCCACTCAACCTAACTTCAGTATCTATCCAAGCTAATAGCTCATAAGAGCAAAGATATAAGATTTCATGCAGGATACCGAAGGCGATGTGGGTTTCAGATAAAGCTATTGTGTTGGTTTGGGGCTTATTTTGCAAGGAGAACAATATAATACAGGACACATACTTCATATGATTATTTATAATAGTCACCCGAAGAACAGTATACAAAAGAGTGCAGGAGATCTGTCCACACACTAAGACAAAGGAATCCAGCTGAGGGATCCCACAACAGTGGATCCCACAACAGTGTCCTACATGAGTTGAGCTGAATACCCAGAGCTCATAACAATGCCTCCCATGAATCCAGCTGGAGGCCCAGAGCCCATGACAACATCTCATGCAGACCTTTTTCATGGATCTGCTGGGAAAGCCCAAAGGTCAGTGGTGGAATCTACAAAGTCTGTGCCAGCAGGATGAAGGACCTATGCTAACAGGCTGAGGGATCTTCACTGGAGCCAGGAAGTGATGCTCAGAAGAACCAGGGCTCCCCCAAAAGGTACCACAGCCATCCTCGGCAACAGTGAGGTCCCAAGCTCCTCCGATGATCAGGATGGCCGAGTTCCCATCAGGGAAACCAACGCAGCAAGCTTTTCCTGGAGGCTGGCAGTGCACCACCTTCCCCTCTGGAACCAGGAAACTATGCTCAAAGTGAGGACCAGAGTTCTCCAAAGTCAACTGAAGCCATTCTCAGTGCCAGTGAGGTCCTGAGCTCCTCGGAGGATGAAAACAGCCAAGTTCATCAGGAAAGCCAGCTCCCCACGGTCTTTCTCAGCTCCCAGCAGCCTGCTTCTTCTTCTCCAGGTCTGCCTCTTATGCTGCTGGCAACAGTCCTCAGGTGGGCCTCCCACACCCAGCACCACTTACTCAGTTCAGCTGGGGGTTATAAGTTGACCACCAGTTATCAATCCACTACAGCTGTTAATTAACAAATGTGGATATAGCTGAATTAGTCCCCACTTCACGATGGTGAGAAAATTGGCAAGATTCTTCAAGAAAAAGTAACTTAAAGATGAGAATGTAAAAGTCACCCAAAAATGAATGAATTCCTTTAATATTTTTGTGAGAATGATTATTTTATGATTGTGTTGCAAAATAACATGTGAAATGAAAGATGTTACTATTGCACTATCATATAATGTTGGTGGGAAAATTGTATTGAAAGCCCCTGAAACTAATTCACTTATTGTTTTTTCTAGGAATTGGAGCACATTTACTATTAGTTTTCAAATTCTGTTAAATATTAGCTATGACGAACTATTTTTATTTAGTTTCCTTTTTCAAGAGATATTAGTCTATCAGTTTTATCATTATTTAGTATTTCAATATTCACTACAATTTTTTTGTGGGGATTGAACACAGGTCCTCTGTACTGAGTCACATCTCCAGTCCATTTTTTATTTTTTATTTATTTTTTAAATTTTGACACAGCCTGCCTGGCAAGCGCAAGGTCGTGAGTTCGGTTCCCGGTACCGGAGAAAAACCAAAAAAAAAAAAAAATTTTGAGACAGCATCTTGTTAAATTGCCCAGGCTGAAATGATCCTCCTGTCTCAGCCTCTAGAATGCTGGGATTACAGGCAGGCCTGGCTTACTATAAATTTTAAGATTTTGTTTAAAGAGGTTTCACTTTGAATGTGAAAATTAAATGAGTTATTATATGTAATGCATCCAGAACAGTGCTAGAACTTCACAATTTTAGTTGTTATTTATTTATTTATCTATTTATTTATCTATCTTTTGAGAGAAGGTCTTGCTGTCAGGCTGGCCCGAACTTGCAGTGATCCTCCTACCTCAGCCTCTAAGGGCTGGGATTACAAGTGTGCACTGTCATGCTCAGCTTAATGTATAATTTTTGTAGCATAAATTTTTCTTGAATATAAGGGTGACATGTTTAATATTTAAGAATAGCAGTTACCATTTATTATATACTATTTAGCAGACACACTTGACACATATAATTTCATTTGATTATCATAACCTTTCTAGGTGACATGCGCTATCCAAGTTAAGGAAACTGAAGATATGTAGTAACCCTGAGTCTTGCAGCTGGTAAATGGACAGTCCTCCAAAGCCCAGGATTCTCTTTCTTTTTCTATTTCTTCACCTTCCTTCTTCCCTTTGTCCTACATTTTTATTATGAAAGTACTGAAACATACACAAAAGTAGCGAAATGGTACTATAACCCCCCCCATCTATTGTCTCCTCAGTTCAATGATGATGAACTTGAGGTTGATTTTTTCATCTCTACTCAAGCTCTCCTTCCCCTTCTAGGTTAGTGGTACAGAATTACCAAAGTCATATCATTTCATAAATATTTCAAAAAGATGGGTACGCTTTCATTTTAAGCACAACCACAATAGCATGATTACACCTAAAACTACAATAATTTAACCAACATCAATACAATATGAAATTTTCCTGATTGTTTTAGATACTTAACAGTTGGCTTATTTGACTCAGATCCCCAAGTTATATATGATTCAGACAACCTCAGCACCCTCCTCTGTAGCTTCCTTCTTCATTGTTTTTTCCCCTTGAAATTTGTTGAAGAAACACGTATGTCCTGTTTTCTGAAATTGGATTTTAATAATTTCATGCCTTTGGTGTTGTTTAGTCTATTCTGTGAATTGGTTATGTTATTTTTTAAACAAATGTTTGTTGAGCTTGTACCATGTTTAATTTAGTATGATCCCATCTATCAAGTGCCCTCCTACATAGAGTTTATAGTTTAGGAGGGGCATGAATATTGGCTAAGTGAAACAAATGTGAAATTTCATTTATATTATACTGACAGTCATAGACTATATATTATAGTCATTGATATATACACGTATCATATGCAATGACTATATATATATGTATATATGTCTCCTTGTTTTGTCTTAATAACACTGAAGTAAAATTGTTTTTTATTTTTTATTTTATTACACCAAAGAAGCCATGGTGATATCGAAAACAGCTGGACAAGGTGTGGGTCTTCCTTCTCATATCTACTATGTGTGACCTCAGGGGAGGGTGTCCCTTATGTTTGCTATACTTTGGCATCCTCATCTCTAAAATGATAGAGGTTGACAAAATGAGTACTTTTCTAATCTTGTTAGATGAATGGACTCCTTGCTGTCTCCTCTAGGAACTCTCTTGCTGAACCCTATTACATAAAACAGGTGACGAAGAAGCTACCCTGGGTGAGCTGTTGATGGCCATCCTGTTCTTATTCTCAGCTCCTGTGATGCCTGACCTTTTAATCCCCATGACAGTGGCTGAGACACATCTTTGGATCCTAGATCTCCATGGAATAGTCAGAAAAATCACTGGATTAGGTACTGCTTGATGTTCTTCTAAGCATTGTCCAAACTTGAGAGTCCTGGGTGAGTAACGCCCTCAGTTCCTTCAGTGGGTTTGCAGCTCTGTTTGTCATTCTGTGTGTGTGTGTGTGTTTATCAATGGAAGTATGAAATGTCTAAGTGGAAATGCTCCAATCTAATCACCCTTTTTAGTTAGCACTATTTTAGTTCCAAGAGACAGAACCCAGCTGGCACATTTGAGTAGGAAGTCCCTTCTGTGTCTGGCTTCAGGTCAGGAGTTCCCGTATCACCACGATGCTGGTCCTTCTCCCGCTGTGCTCTGCTGGCATCTTCTCCAGTAAGACGTTCCTCATGTCATGACCAAGATGGCCATCAACAGCTCTAAACTTTCACTCTACTGGCCAGCAGTCCCACTGGACGGAGAGGGCCTCTACCTGCGAGTCCCTACAGAACTACTGTATGCTCACCTGCCTTGCGGGATGTGGGCCACATGCTCATCTCTGAACCTGTCTCCTTGGCCAGTGGAAGTCAGAACACTGATTAGTAATCTTGGGCTGCTTAGAGCACATGGGGCAGAAGACTGCTCAGGGAACATCGAGGTGCTAATGGTAAAAGAATGTGAAATATCTTCCAAAGGTGCACATTGGACTTAGAATGACCGCATAATTTATCAGGACTGGAATATTTAAGAGAGTGAAAGGCATCATTAAAACTTGCAATGGAACAACAGATGAAAAAAGGTCCTGAACCTGTGGTCACTCTAATCAGATCCCTCAGAGAAGTAAATGACTTTGCTAAGGATCTCCAACTAGCAAGTGACAGAACAGGGTCACGGCCAGGTACCAGAAACTTGTCTCTAAAGTAGACTTGTTTCTATAGAAAGGGAAAGGACTGAGTATAGAATACATATTGAGAAGTAGAACCTTGATGAAATTTGACCAAATGAGGAGCCATTTGTAGGGACACATTAGTGACGATAGCAACTTTCCACCTGCGACTTGTTCAGATAACCTGCACTAACTGTTGTGGGTACGCAGACATGTGCACCCCCAAATAGTGTGTATACAGTCAGTGGTTGGAGAGCATGAGTCTGCACTCACCTGGGGTTGGTCCCAGCGCTACCACTTACGAGCTGTATGACTTTTCACAAATTACTTAATGTTTCTGAGTCTGTTTTTATCTATAAACGGGAGTAACCACAGTGCCTTCCTCAGGAGTTACTGTGAGGATAAAATGAGGGTTTTCTGGTAAACTTCAGAGCTGGACATGGTTGATTCTCAATAAATGTGAGTTTAAAAGAATCTATTATCAGCGTGCCTATATAATAGACTGTCTGTCTTGCCCTCCCACCAACGTTGCCGCTTGGTAGCAGAATCACTGTAGCAGGTGACTGGCATCGCGGCTCACTCTGCCTCCACCCGCGGACCTGCCCCGATGTTGCTCCTTGGTGCTCAGCCCTTCTGTAGCCTGCTCAGGTGTTTGCAGCCCCAGCCCCACGTTCAATCCCTGGAGAGTGGTCTGCGTGTGCAGCATCATCTCTATTGAAAAGCGTTAGTAAGTAAGCTGCAGGGATTTTATAGAATGTCTAGGGAGTTAAACTACAGGGAGGGAAAGTTATGTAAAGAGCAGTAAAAAAAATGCAAGAAGAAAAAATCAAGTCATGCCATCACGAAGGCTCTGTATTTCACAGTGCTAAATTCCGAATCCAAAAGAAGAAAAAGAGCTGAATGTTTGAGTGAATGTCTTTAGCCTCAGACACCTGGTTTGGAAACGCACTACCACCTGTGCTGCGTTAAACCTGCAGAAAACGCAGGAAGGAAGTACAGTGCATGAGGCCAGAAGAGGGTGGACTTCGGGATCCCTTAGGTCAAACAGCAGGCTGTAAATGACTCTTTTCAAAACAGACACATTACTTCCCAAGATTGTGCGCTGCCACAAAAGAAGGTACACACAGCAGTTCCCAGCAAGGGTTATACTATATGGCTATTAGGGGGAACAGAAGCAGCTTGATTCTCACCAATGACAGGAAATAAGGTCAAGTAAAGATAACAGGTCTTTGAATTAAACAGCCTTTAAACACACATCCTGGTCTCATGGCTTTAGCAGTGAGTAAGAATTATGGAATGAAACCTCAGGTTTTCTTTCTCCCTTTAAGCTCAGCCCTGAAACAGACCATCTGCCCAAGTCCTGTGTGGGAAGGGACCGGCTTCCTCACACCTCTCTGGTTTAAGTTCTTGCTCGTCACATTACTAGTGAGACCTGGGCTGAGATTGTTTCTCTGGCTGAAAATCTCACAGGTGGCAGGCACACCTGAGTCTTGGCGGCAAATAGCTTTAGATTTAGATACCAAGATTGCATTGTTTTGCCTAGGTGGTGGGGGAAGGGCACACAAAAAGTCTAGCAGTCATGGCCAATCTATTTCTATTTTGCCATGTTTTTCAAGGACAAGATATCCAAACAGGCTTGACTTAATTCAACAAGACGTTAGGTCCAGGGAGAAGGAAAAAACTAAACAAACATCAAGATGTTGTTTGTCAGGTAGGGAGACACCTGGTTGTTAGCTTGTGTTCCCGCCCTGTTGCAGCAGTTATTTACTACCTATGCATTCCCTACTCCTTGGAAAGGGCAAGTGTGTAGGATGGGACTAGGAAGCAAAAGAGAGAAATTTAAGTAGAAAACCCCTTCTGACATTACAAAAACCAGTTTGGTTAATTTAGTTAGCCAACTGACTCCTACAGATAACCAACCGGATGACCCAATTCAAATTTGTTTTGCTGCTTGCCAGCGTTAGTTCTACGCATTATGACTTAAGAAAGTGCCCAGATTCTTTAAGTTTTTATTTTCTGGTAATTAAAATGAGGGGAAAAGACCTTGATTTTGATAGATAAGCCTAGTAGCAATTCTAATTCATGGGGGTTGTAGAAAGATTAAATGAGATAATCTATGTAAAGTACTTAGCTTGGTGCCTGGCTCAGTGAGAGGAAGAGTTCTGGCGGTATTAACACTTCACTGCATTGCTGTTGTGACTTCGAAGCACACATATGCCCTCGCTGACTTCAAGCGGGCTTATAAAGATCTTATACATTTTAAAACCGGTCATAATGTTTTTATTGTGTAGGGAATAGTTTGAAGCCCTCTGAGTTTCCTTGCTCTGGTTTGATTTTAAATAGAGTTTTTGGTTCTTTGGTTTTCACCTGAGTTAAAAAACCACAATTCTAGGTTTTCATGGTCCTGGGGTATTTAAAGAATTTTAAGTATGTATAGAATAACTTTTTTCTTTTTATATGGCAACTTATGTTTATTTTTTTGAAAGTAAATGACTATGAACAAAAAGAAGAAAATAATTTGTAATCTCATCCAGAGATTACTATGTTCACATTTTAGTAAATTATTACACATTTTTCAATTTTTCACCTAATTATATAACAAATCACAGCATTAAGTAGTCTTTGGTGTCATGTTTAATGGTAACAGAGGGTTCTATCCATGGGCACGTTTACTTAAGCACAAATGTCCTCTATTATGGATAGTCAGACTGTGTCCAATTTTTCCGCTATCCAATAACATCATTGTTAAACAAACTCCAAATCACCAAATTCCATGATGTGGTTTCTAGTTTCTGGGGCCCACCGTGTCACGTCTACTGAAATCTATAGGTTTTTCTGAAAGTTAGACGTTCCCTACCTCCAAAGCCAGCACCAAAGACATTCCTTCAAAAGGCTGGGATGTTAAATTCGTTTCATTCCCAGCAAGAGGAGGCAAAATTGGGGTCATTTTCACAACAGTTATTACCATGTGTGAGGTGCTCCGAAGAGGCATTCCCACCCTTTCACATTTTCCCCTAATCATAGGCAATTTCCTCGCCGAAGCAGCAGTCTCACCTTCCATGGGCATGTCAAATGCATCCTCCAAGTTGATGGCCCGGAAGACCAGGGGAAAGGTCACACACGTGCAGTGCAGTGCTTGCTGCCTTCCTACAGCGCTGCACTCTCCGTTTGCGGCGAGAAGTCATTTTCCTTTTAATGACCTGGACTCACTTGAAGGCTGTATTTGCAAATTTTTTTAGTTGAAAACAGGTTATTTATTCAGGATTGAGGATTTCAAAAGGACTTGGAAATACGAGGTGGATTGCTTCATAAAGGAAATTGCTTAGGAGAGTGCAGAGGGGTCCATTGGAAATGCTGGCTGGCATCCCAGCCCTGGCTACTACAAAGGCTTGTCCTGGGCAAAACTGTCCAGTAGGTGAGCACTGTCTTTTGGGCCACTTGCCTTTGTTGTTGTTGTTGTTTGTTTTTCTTCCAGTACCAGGAATCAAACTCATGACCTTGCTCTTGCCTGGCAGGTGCTGTGCCGCTGAGCTAAATCCCCAGACCCCAACCCATCGCCTTTTTGCTGCTCCCATCAACTAGGAGCATCGTGGACTTCCCACTGACCTCTGGCTCCCACTGAGCCAGCTGCTCAGGCCAGCTTTTAGCAGAGCCCCTCACCTTAGGCTACAGGTAGGCCTGGCACCTCACCTTAGGCTACAGGTAGGCCCGGCAAATGTCCTGGAGAAGGCTTTTCTACATTGGCTGACAAAAATTACTGTAGTGATAAAGCAAGTTTTATGAAACTGGTTATTGAGTGAGTTTTGGATGAGAAGAATAATAGCTAGAAGGATTACCAGTGGAATTGCCAGATATATTTTAGGATACCTGATTATATTTAAATTTCAGGTGTAGAATTATAACTCCATGGTAGAACATGTGCTTAGCATACACAATATCCTAAGTTTGATCCCAAGCACTGAAAAAGAAAAACTCAAATAAATAACAATTTTTAGTATAAACATGTCCCATGCAAATAGAAAAACCTTAAGTGCACAGTGTTTTACATTTACAATTTCTCCCATCTCTTGCATTGATTTTCTGACACTGGGAACAAGCTCCCCTTGTCTTTGAAGGGCCCAGAGCTCATTTACAAGGAGAGGATCTGTGAACAAGTGAGAACAGTCAGGTTGGGTGTCTGGCTCCTTATGGCCACCAGGCTGGATATTTTACAGAACGAGTGATCAAAAGTCAACCAGTGAGTGAGTTTTAGAGAGAGTATTGAGGGGATGACTGGGGTCAAGCTCACAATGTCAGACACCAGATGTGTCGAGAGAATATTATTATGTTCATTCATAAGCACCCTCATTCATATAAATGTTCGTGAACAGCATGGTTATTACTAACTAATCTATTGTTCAAAACTTACTTTGTTTATAGTTTGTTGATTTTATAAGTAATGTGATATATACCCTTAAAAGTTTAATCTCTGCATAAGTCCTTTGTTATTTCCTTAGGATAATTTCCAAAATTTTGTAGATGAGAAAAATGAGGTCTTGAGTGACAATGTTGTGATGAAACCGATTTGTGAGGGCAGACTGTTAAATTTCCAAGAAATTTGCCATCTGGTTGTAAAACATAGCTGTTATTAAAAATTAAATTATGTGCACTTATAATTAATAAATTATATATTAATTAAAAGTTATAAATACTCAAAAATCATCACTTTCTAAGCATTTTACTAAGTATCTAAGCTCTTAAGATTATTTATATTTGTTGTATTTGTATGGTGGAAAATTAGAAAATCATAGGCAGCCAGGTGCAGTGGTGCAGCCTTATAACCCCAGCACTCTCTGGAAGCTGAGGCAGGAGGATAGCAAGTTTGAGCCCTGCCTGGGAAACTTAGCAACTTAAGGAGAACCTATCTTTAAAAAAGGGCTGGGAGTTCAGTGAAGACCCTGGGTTTAATCCCCAGTACCACATACACACACACACCAAGTGTTGTGGTTTGTGTCCGGGTGCCCCCTCAAAGCCTCATGCTGTCATGGGGCAGGCTTTTAGAGTTTGATTGATTATGGGTGTGAGAGCTATGCCTGCTCTAGGGTGGATAGTTTGCATATGTAAGAGAGAGGAAGCGCCATTCCTCCTGCTTGCCGCCATTCCTCCCTTTTGTGCTTGTTGCTTTGGCTGTGTTCCACTGCCATGAGCTGTAGCCTTCTGCCTTGTAGCCAGCCGAATATGGACTGAAACCTCCACAAACTGTAAGCAAAATAAACCTTTCCTTCCTTAATTTTGGGCATCAGGTATTTTGTCTCAGCAACGAGAGAAAAGTAACCAAGACACCAAGGAAAACAAAACAACAACCACCCCCCACCAAAAGAAAACAAGAAAAGAAAATAAAGGAGTACTGCATGCCTATTACCAACTCTGTATTTAGAGTGATATCGATGGCAAAGTGATGTAATATTGTATCGACCCTGTATATGCTGCCTGCGCATTAGTTATGTGTTAGCCATCTCAGTTTTCAGGTCCACTGTGAAATGCCTGCATTTGAGTAACCCTTATTTTACTCAATAATGGCCAAAAGTACAAGAGCAATGACAAAGGCAATTGAGTCTCCCATAGAAAAGTTGTAAAGCACTTCCTTTATGTAAAAAGATGAAAGTTCTTAATAAGGAAAAAAAAAATTGTACGGTGAAATTTCTGAAGTCTATGGGAAGAATCACATCCATGAGATTGTGAAAGAAAAAGAAATTCATACTAGTTTTGTTACTATGCTTTAAACACCCAAAAGTTCTGGCTAAGGTGTGTGGTAAGTGCTTAACTGAGATGAAAAGGCATTAAATTATAGGGTCAGATACCATTTACAGTTTTAGGCAGCTACTGGGGGTCTTGGAATGTATCCTTGTAGGATAAGAGGGGCCTACTATACTTTTATTTTTTTTGAAAACTTGACCACTTATTTTATTTTATTTTATTTTATTTTTTTTAATTTTAAGGATAAAAGGAGGGAAACATTAACAGACATACAACATTTTACAACATATCACAAGCACAATACAGACAATACAGAGTTACAAACAAAGTGGTAGGGAATTAACAATGGTGGTTGTATTACATATTGATATCTTCAAAGTTTGACCACTTATTTTAAAGAAGGTCGTATTTTATTTAGCATTTTAAACTTACTTTGAGCTACAGTGTTTCAAAACACATAGGCCACCATGATGCTGGAAATGGAAAGCTGTGAGGTTTTCCTGTTGACTGCTGAAGTCCTAAATGTTTTTATTATATCTTGTAGCTATTCTTTCTTTCTTTTTTTTTTTTTTTTTTTTTTTTGGTTTTTCTCCGGTACCGGGAACCGAACTCATGACCTTGCGCTTGCCAGGCAGGCGCTTTTGCCGCTGAGCTAAATCCCCAGCCCCTATTCTTTCTTTCTAGCACAAGTGCAACTAATTTCTGATCATGGGAACCAGGAGAAACAGAATTCACTTTATAAAAACTCACTTTCTAGGAAGTGTGACTCTTGTGGCTAATTCTGTTAGAGCTCACACGGAGGTTGCTCCACACACATTTACTGTGTGCCCTGGCCTGAGCTAGGGTGCAGCGGAACTGTCTGGCAGACACTGGCAGCGCTCCTGTTAATAAGACATAACAAACCACCATTATCCACTTTTATGATTCTTGGAGAGAAGGTGCCAGAAAGCTCCCTTAGACTGCTTTTTTCATTGCAGGTAAGTGGAGTGATGTCCAGAAGGAACAGGTCATTCGGAGTCACAGGGCTGGTTGGCAGTACCTAGCACTTTCTTAATATATAAATGCAGAAAATAATTTTTTAAAAAAAGAATTTATTAATTCATTCAGACATTCATCCACTTAACATTTATTAAACATCTTCTCTGTGCCAGTCCTTGGGATGCCCTAGTACTAGATACTTGGTAGGTAATGTAGCCCACCCCTCGCACGGTGCTATGTACTTCCCGTGTAGGTGGGAGAGTTTGTGGTTTGAGGGTAGGAGAATGATCACACAGGGAAAGCCATTCTGGAGCTCATGGGACATGGACTAGGACTGACTGTATTTCAAGTCCAAGGCTTTACGCTTGTTTTTTTTGGCTTTTGGAGAGCCGGGGGGCGGGGGGGGGGGGGGGTGTCTCACTAGGCAGTTCAGTTGAACTCACTATGCAGCCCAGGCTGGCCTTGAACTCACAGTAATCCTCCTACCTCATCCTCCTGAGTGCTGGGATTGCAGGTGTGTGCCACCATGCCTGGCCCAAGCCTTTACTCTTGCTATCATTTCCTGGGGAAGGAAATAAATCAGTGAGAAGTGGCTACTGGCATAGATTGAAGTCCTAACACTGCCACCTACCAGCTGTTATACTTGCTCTGAGACTCAACTTCCTCTTCTGGAAAAAGAGAGTGGCTACTAAGGAGTGCTGAATACTCAAGAGAGCTTGTCCTTGCTTTCAAGGACTCGTGTGAAAAACATTCAAAAAAGGGATTTCATGGTGTCTTAAGTCATAAAAAAAGAAAATCATCCTTAATCCAGAATGTCAATAAGACTGTGCAGATCCATTTTCCTGAGAGGGCTATTTCTATAGCTTGGCCTATACTAGAAAACACCAGTCATTGCTCTGAGCCCAGCACTCTTCCTTTTTCAAAAAAGAAGATTACCAAGTTTTCTCTTTAGCTCTTATTCCTCAGCTGGAGGTTGCTGTCGTGCTTGTCTAGCTACTGGAAGAGCAGAGCCATTAATAAAAGACTTCACTTAGGTATGAAACTGTCAAAATCTTACAATATCTGGGTGGTGGGGAATCTGTTTCTTCAAGACCTAATCCAGTTTGAGTGTAGAAGCCAAATTAAATAAATAAATAAATAATAACAATAAACAAAATAAACATCTTGACAGCTTGGGAAAGAGCCATAGCTCACTGTTTGATGAAAAAATGCATCCAATTCTGCTCCCAAAGAAAACTAACATTCATTTAAAAACTGTCAAGGGTAATTTATCATGACTTCAATGTTAGGATCCAAACTCCCAATTCCCACCATAAAAAGCAGGATTCCTGGACAGATCACTTTGAAATAACCTGTGCATAAAGGGAGCAGCTGATGTGGTAGGGAGTTGGCTGGTTGGGGAGGGTGTGTACGGGCAGGATTTGGATGCCTGTGGGGTAAGGGAAGTGTGAGTGGCTGAGTGGGTGATTCTTCAGCATGGGAACCTACTGTGCCCATGCATGAAGGGTGGCATTCCAGAAGGACCTGCGCTGGGTCCCACCTATGCCATGCCATGGCCCACCTGAAGGTAAGCAAGTTTCTCACTGAGGAGAGAATTGGACACAGATGCTGTAGGCCTTGAGCTTGCCCTGACTT
Organism: Chinchilla lanigera; assembly: GCF_000276665.1. Lineage (NCBI taxonomy): Eukaryota > Metazoa > Chordata > Mammalia > Rodentia > Chinchillidae > Chinchilla > Chinchilla lanigera. Next base: position 323,249 of record NW_004955425.1, on the reverse strand, counting down.
GCTCTCTTCCTGGAAGACAAGCAGTGACTACAGACTGGTGATGACTTCCTGGGTTTGGAATGAGCTGTCTACAGTTTTAGGGGACAGCTCATCCACAAGGGGAAAAAATAGGTGCTAAGTTATGGAAGGGTCCAATTATTGGCAGCTCTACTTTACAGAATGATTGTCTTTGAGTGAAGTAGATTATAGAATCCAACATGACATTTAATTAACATAAATTATTTCAGTTCTTACCTGCTGAGTGCATGTATACAAAAGGGGAATTCTTTATACACATCTCAGGAAATGGCTGCAGAGTTGCTTTACTGCTTTAAGAATCCTCTTGGACAATGTCCCAAGGGCAATTGCAAACATATGGTTACATAAATAGGTTTTTGTAATTCAGTTGTCTGTTGAATAACACTCATTCAACTTTCTTAGTATTTTAAAATATTCTATTACTGTCAAAGATAGCCATTTCTTCTCACATCATTGTAATCAGATCTGAAGGACTGAGTTGGCTATGGGCATCTTACCAGGCCCAAATACCTATGACAGAAGAATTTTGGGACATGGGACCCAGCCTCATAAGCTGCAAGACTGGCAACCATATTCCAAGTTCTCACAGTGGTCTGTTCTCGGTGGCTGATGATTCAAAGGACTGTTCTTGCCTTGACCTTTGAGCTAGTACCATTGATATTACAAGAGCAAGCAGCTCTGGATTTTGGAATCTCACTTGACGTCTAATCCTAGTTTTCTGTGTATGTTATGTAACCTTGCCAAATCTCATCAATCTGTCTGAGCCTTGGAAAATAGGGGGAAAAAAAACCCTTCCTCACAGGGAGGTAGGGAAGAGACTAAAATGACATTTATAAAAAGTGCTAAATTAAAAACTTGTCAAATGGAAACTCAGTGACTATATTCTACTATATTCCACCTGCACCCCCTGCAGTCCACCCCACTTTGAAAAAATGTCACAGCATAATGGGCTTAGTTCTTTTTTTTTTTTTGCCCTTAGGCACAGAGAATAACTTGATCTTCTTGAAGTAGGTGCTCTGAAATTTACATTCTAACCTTGATATATCTTCTAGGCTTTAGCATAAATAGTGGTTTTGTCTTATTAATGTGTCCAAACGTAAAATTTATCTCTGCTTCTTTCACTCCATTCCAACAAACACACAAAACTCCAAAGCCGACAAACTTGCTTTGCCTTTTTATTTCTATCCTGTTGATGCCACCATTGTTCAAGATGGACAGATTTAGGGGCTGGGGATTTAGCTCAGCGGCAAAGCGCCTGCCTGGCAAGCGCAAGGTCGTGAGTTCAGTTCCCGGTACCAGAGAAAAACCGAAAAAAAAAAAAAAAAAGATGGACAGACTTGGCATCAGTTGTCTTTCTCCCCTCTGACTCCCATCTTCGTCCAGTTAATCTGCAAATACAACTGAAGTCTCCTTCCTTTTCTTTCCCTCTTCCCTTCTATTTCCTTCTTCTCACTCATGCCCTTCTCAGTGTCAGCAGTTCAGATGCAATTAGACGTGTCTGTGGAGACTGTTCTGTCTTCTCACCTCATCCCTGATTTTAAACTCAGAGCCTCCTCTCCCTCTGAAGTTAGGGTTAGTGTCTCCCATCCACCCTGCCGTTGTCCCAGCAATCAATTCCATGCAATTGCTTCTGTGGATTCCTTGTGTCATTTTATTTCTCATAGACCTTCCAATATTCTACCTGGACTACAAGAGTGATTCTTAGCTCAATTTGCCCCAACTTCCCCTTCTGGCCCAATCACTGCTCCTGCCACATATGTCCATTTCCTCCCACTGTTATTCCCTGCCTTAGCCAAAGTCTATCATCCATCTGCTGATCTTTTCCTGTCATTCCCATGTTGTCTAGGAAGTCTTCTTCAGTCCTTTCTTATCAGCTGGTTGGGACCCAAATCCTTTCGGACATTCTAATAGTTCCTTCAAAGTGAATTTTCCTCATTCCATTCTTGGGAGTACTCACTAGAATCAAATATGACATAATTGGGAGATGTCCCCAATAACTACAGTGCCATTCTGGAGGTCATGCAACTTAGTAGATAAGAATGTGTTGCCAGGGTTATAGCTCAGTGGCACAGTGCCTGCCTGGCAAGCACAAAGTCATCAGTTCAATTCCTGGTACAAAAAAAAAAAGAAAAAAAAAAGTGCTGCTCTGGTATCAGATGGGTCTTGGTCCAAATCCCAGCTCTATTATTTACTAGTTGCATGATGTTGACAAGTGTTTTACCCTTTCTCACCTTCCATTCTCTCATCTGTAAAGTTGGGTAATAGTATTGCCTACTTTACTTGGTTAGTTTTTGTGTACTGTTACGGCTTGTACCTAGAGGTCTCCCTAATACTTCATGGATTCGTAGATGGGTCTTCTCAGAGGTAGCTGGACCTAAAGTGTGTGATGCTGGGATCAACAATGTGATGCAGGAGTTGATTCAGGGTGTAAATGCTACATGCTGTAAGGGTGGGTAGCCAAGATAAAATATGAGGCAGAAAAAGGGCTGCTGTTGTAGTTGCTTGGTGCTTGCTTGGTGCTTGCTGACTTCTGTTGCTCTGAACTGTTTCCTCTGCAGTGTCCCTCTATGCCACCCTGCCTTGAAGCCTACCAACTGTGGATGAAACCTCTACAAACTGTGAATCAAGTAAAGCTTTATTCCTTTAACTTTGTATGTCAGGTATTTTTATCTTAGCAATGAAAAAAAGTAACTAAAACATGCACTAAAGGGAGTAATGCATGGAAGAGACCTTAGCAGAGTGGCTGCAGGGGCATCCAATAAATGTCCAATAGATTATTGCTACTGTCTCTTAATTCTTGCATTAACTTTTTATGACTAGTTTATCAGTCATGAAGATTCACTGACATATCCAATTTCTTACTCTAGGGCTCTGTAACATTGAAGATGTGGGTGTCATTGGTTAAAAGATGAATTGGAAGTTGCAACTGACTGCACTGCAAGTCTTTCAAGGCCAGGGATAATGTTACTTTCATCTTCATATTTTCAGTCCTACTGTGGGAATATAGTAACTGCTCAAAAACACACATTTGAGTCAACTAAGGATTGAGTTGCCAAAATTTCACGGCAATAATGTCTGGTCCATTTTCATTTCTTGTTTGTGTATTTCTTACAGTAATCAAAGTAAACTTCTAGATTCTGGGACTCACTCACTCATTGCCATTAAAAAGTGTATATGTGTTTTGTAGATGTATGTCTGAGTGCACACACATATACCTTTAAGTTAGCATTGTTCTTTTAGTCTAACTTCACTGGAATTAATATGTTCCTCTCCCGGTTTTCCATACCCTAGACTCTTTGGGTTTGAGTGTGTCTGTATATGTGCCTGGATCGTAACCGTTCCAGAAGGGCCTTCCTGGAAGGAGAGCTATCCACATCTGACCTATGGGTAGTTTGGTCCTAGGGTTAAATCTTCAGGAATCTAGCTCTCATTGTGAGTTGGAATGGATCATAAAGGAGAAGCTCACTCACTTTTTAGATTACTGATGATCTTTGTCATTTTCTTGAAAATTGGACTCCATTTATCTCTGGGTTACTACATTGGCTTGTCATAATGTGTTCATATGCTATATATGGTGTAAATGGTATAAACGTATACATGGACGCCTAGAGTGCTTGGTTTGTTGGGAGACCAGCCCTCTTAGGGCTCTTGGCTTTGGGAGCTTTAAAGATATAAATTTAATGTGTAAATTTTAATTCAATTCAACATATTATCAAGTGTTTATTATGCGTCAGTCATCATGTTGGACATCTTCTTTGGGAGGAACGAGGCTCTTAACACTTATCTACTTAGCACAATGACGAGTGAATGGCAGGTTGACTTTTTCTCCCCCTCATTTCCTTCTTCTCTTTTCCTCACCACTCTTCCCAGTGTAGAAATAGAGACTCTGTAGGGGAGGACAATGCTACAGAGCTGTGAACACTATTAGATAGTTAAGCATTTGTCTGTCTTTAGGTGCTTACTGCAGAGAAATGAGGTGTTGCCCAGGGCTCCGGAGGACCTCAATATCTGCTCTCTCCTCTAAATGGACCAAGACTCAGAGGGGAGGACCAGGGTGATGGGAAAAGCTCAGGCGTTTACGAGGGTGGAAGGAGAAAAGAAACTGGAGAGGAAATAAGGGAATTCAGGGAAAGACACTGGAGTCTCCTTCTGCCATCATTGCTGGAGGGCTGGTCTCCTCAAGGGTTCGGGAAGAGCAGTAGTTGGAGAAGCATTCATAGGTCTCAAGACCAGTGACTGTGGCCGCAGTGGGGTGGGATACAGACTGACTGACTGACTTAAGGCAACACTGCACCAAGGGTTTGATCATGTCATTCCAAATTCTTTTGCCTTTGATTCCCCAAAACTATCATTCCACTCCAGCTATGGATTAGGGTCCCTCTGATTTGTGCCTTTGGCTGAGCTGACATGGGGAGGACCCTTTGTACTTTCACATCTGGATTTTGGGTCTGCAAATTGGCTGCTGATCTTGGTTGTGGGTTCCTGAAATGCAGAGGGGACCCATGTTCCCTCTTGTTCCAGACCTGCAAAGGGGATCCATAGCTTCTCCTTCCCGCAGAGGGACCCATAGCTTCTGGCTCCATCAAGGGAAAGGAGAACCATCTTTAATGGGTCATTCCTTCCTTGGTTGTGAGCTTTGCAGTTGCATTGCCCTGAATTTAAGTTCTGCCAACTGTTGGCTTTATGGCTTGAAATTTCTGGGAGGGAGAAGAATAGATGTCTCAGGAATGAACCTGGAAATGAAACAGGCAAAGGGCAGCCTCCCAGCTAGGGATGGTAGAGGAAAGGAAATAAGCAAGTGGGACTGAAATAATAACTATAACTTGAACTTATTGAATAATAAAAACAGGAAAAGTAATTAGGAGCTCTTCACTGTTCTATAAAGGACAAGGAGAGCCACAGGGGTGTGAATCTTCTAGGTTGCCCCATGGTGCCAAGTGGCCTGGAGGGAAGAGCATCTGAAAAGAGTTGGGGTGGTGTCGCTAGAGGCTGTAGACACGGGAGGGTACAGGACAGGCAGGAAAAGCACAGATCACTACCTGTGTGAGGAGAGTGGCTTGAAAGCCTTTTCCAGGAAAAAAGCAAATGAAAGATTTAGTTCTTTTACTGAGGTTCATGCTCCTTAACTTATAGACAAGGTCTGAAGCTCATTAACAAACTATGCTGTTAAACTCCATGTCTGTCAGGGCAGAGGTTAGAGCCACAGGGCAGCCTCAGCTCTGAAGTGCCTGCCGGCGATTAAACTCTAGCAATCTCACTTGCTGTGCTGGTTGAGCAACTTGGAGCAGGTGATTTTTTTAAATTAATTTGTTTTGTTAGTGTATGTTTATACTAATAAGCACATTCATTTAAGGAAATTGGTACATGTACATATCATATCTTGGTCATCTTCCCCAACCCTCTGTCTGACACAAATAATTTTTTACCTCTATCAACACTAAACTTCTCATTAGAAAATGGATGGAATAGTAGTACCAGACTACTGTTGTTGTTTACACAATAATTGTGATAGATTCTATAAAGTTCTCAGCATGAGAAATGCCCACTTTAGATATAGATATATAAACTTATGTGTAGCTATATAGATATTGTTATATTTGGAACACTGGAGTTTTAACCATGCACTTATCGGGAAATGCAAGTTAATTTAGTCATTATCTAATAGTAATTCCTGATCACACTAGGTCATCTTGGCCTGGCTCTAGAGCATAAATTGCTTCTTTGATGTACACGGGTAGCTGAGGAAGGAGGCTTATACTGTAGGCATGGCTTTCTTTGAAAGGAATCTGGTCAGAGGCCTGTGTAGCACTGACCTATGCCTCTGGGGAAAGTTTTGAATTACGGGACCTGTGAGTATTACCACATGGAATATGGTGTCTGGGATAGGGTTGGAGATTACCATCCCTGAGGGCATCTGTATGCTCTTTGCACAAGGGTCTCTTACGACAGAATGCTATAGAAACTTCTCTTCTTTGATGGCCCGCTTAGAAACACTGAATGATAGGCCCAACCTCATCTTATTTATATAGGACCTAAAGAGGAAACTTAAACTTGGCCCCCAAGTTAGGTTTTGTGATGTTAAATCTTGTCTGAATGCCCAAAGGGAGTCAGACTAGAGGGAGGACAATGAGGTCCCCACAGAGGAACTCATCCGCAGTGAAGTTTGGCAGAGTCAGTCAGATTTGGCAGCAGGGCAAAGAGGAAGCAAAGGTCTCCAGGTGTGCACCAGCTCCATTTCCATGTCTGCGCCTTCCCTTGAAGGGTGCTCTGAAGAAAAGTCTGAGGTCTGCTAAGAACTGTCACTTGAAGCCCAGCACCTCTGTGGAAACCCAAGGGAATAGGAGAAGGCTCCTGGAAGGAGGTGATCTGTGGAGCATGGTGGGGGCTCAGGCAGCTCCCCACAGGAGAGAGACAACAGCTGCAAAGCAGTTGCAAGGCAGTGAGGTAGTGGAGCCCTGAGCAAGAGGCTGCCGAGCTACATGCTTCAGGGTCAGGCTACGGATATGAATTTCCACCTCTACAGAAAGCGCATAAAAATAGTGGCACTGTCCTAGATGGCTGAAAGCCTAGAACGGTGCCCAGCACATAGCATGTATTCATCAAATGTTAGCCATTGCTGTTTGGAAGCACTCTTGGAGATGGAGCTCCTGGAGAGAGGAGGTGGAGGTGAAATCCAGGGAAAAGCCTGGGCAGTTGGGGGTTGGGCTATCAACAAGACTATTGTGCTCACTGAAGGACAAAACAGGAGACATGCGAGTGTTATGTACAGGATCTGCTTTCTCCGCCAGTTTTTTCACCGACTTGTTGGTCTCCAAGGCCTCTGGTCTTGAGGCTGGGCCCAGAGAAACTATTGCTTTATATAAAACCCATGGGTGACTCAGATGCCCACGTGAAACCGATGACTGTCCTTCTGATTTGTTAAAATAGGCCGTGCTGCGGTAGTGGAGGTGGAAGAATTTCTTAGCAGCTCTGAGTATTCCCCGTGGTTTGCATTTGACACAAGGGTGTGTGGGAGGACAGACCTGCTTGGCTGCCGTCACCGTGCTCTTTCAGCTGGGGGCTTACTCACTTAAGTACTGAACAGCAGCCGGCCCCCTCTACCTGCTGAAACCCCTTTCCTGCTGAGATCCTACTTGGTTTTAATGGTTCATTGGAATAAGCTATAACATTTCCCAGAATTCTTTATTTACACATTGCATTTGGTCATTGTCTTGGTTACTTTTTTTTTTTTTTTTTCTAAGACAAAATACCCAATACTCAAAATTAAGGAAGGAAAGGCTTATTTAGCTCACAGTTTGTGGAGGTTTTAGTCTGTAATCAGCTGGCCCTAAGGCAGGGTGGCAGGGCACAGGGGCAACAGTTTAAGGTGGCAGAAGACAGCAAAAGCAGCAAGAGCAAAAGGGGAGAGAACAAGCCTCTTTTCTTCCCTTCTATTGTAAGCGGGCTACCTGCCCCCAGGGTGGGTGTAGCACTCACACCATCTCTGTGCACTCCTCTTGCACAGGATGAGGATGTTCACAAAGTAAGGACTCTGGTGCCCTGCTGAGTCCCTTAGTGTATCAGCCATTACAATCCCATTCATATCCTATAGTAGTTCACCTACGTCAGATTCTCTGATTGCACTGTGTGTTTCTTGAGAGAATAGGCACACACATGCATACATCTCACTTATTATCTTGTTCTCATGGGCGTGGTATAATATGTTCTAAAACTAAAATGCAGTCCTGTGAAGTAGATTATCTCATCACCCCCATTTTGAAGATGAGGAAATTTCTTTTAACTTTTTTTTTTTTTTTTGCGGTATCAGGGATCAAATTCACGACCTTGCCAGGCAGGCACTTATGCCACTGAGCTATATCCCCAGCCCCAAAGACGAGGAAATTGAGGCTTAGAAAAGGTAAGTTTCTTGCTCAAAGCCATAGCGCTGGTAGGTGATGGCACTAAGATCCAAGCCATCCAGAGTCACGGTCTTCCCTGCTACACTCTGCGGATTTTCTTGCGTGAAATCTAAATAGCTGATGAATCGAAGATGGTCAAATTTACAGGTTTTGTTCTGAGCATTATTGTACAATAGTTTATTCCTGCCACTTGGGGATGACAGACCACTTTCCCTTTGGACAAGACTATGTCCAAAAGACCGACCAAATCAGCATCTCCTTGAACGGCCTGCCATTGCTTTTGTTTTTCAAGTTTCCAGAAAATTAAAAAGAAAGCATCTTATGGTGACAATGCTGCACTGTCCTTAGCATAGATAGACCTCTTCAGGACCACAGGACACCTGAGTAGCTCCTCAAAATATAAACTCTCTGGTTTGCAAGATTTTGAAGAGGCTGCTTATGATTAGCATATTTCTTTTGCTTTCCCCCTGCTAACACTGCAGTTCCTCTAGCTGAGTAATTTATTCTGGAGCATTAATATATAGGGTGTACTCATGTCTTATGAAAATATTCTAGTAATTCATTTCCTCTTTTCTGTTAAAGTCATTGAGTTGAATCATGCTCTCAACGAAACTTTTAAAATTCAGTAATGAAAATGTTAGTACCTTAACAGAGTACCATGTTATCCATCTAGATTTAAATACTTATTGAGAAAACAGGAGAAGTGATTAGACTTCCCTATGAAAATCAATCAAAATTTCCCCAAAGCCTTGTCTTGTCAGTAGTGTCACATACCAGCCATACTCACCCTCTCATCTGCTTTGGGGGCACTAAATTCAGTCAGCTGAGACCAAGCTACCGTGTAAGGAACAGATTAAACTAACATCCATCAGGGTGAAAGGCAATTATTACTTGTGTCAGACAACACCTGTTTTTGCAGCATTCCTCAACTTAGTTAGACTGGAGACAGGCTAAACTTTCCACTGAATTTTCCATCTGACAGTTGCTCCAGGCAGTGCGTCTGCAGAACACCCTTGTGATGTTTACATTTTTGAGGCAGATTAAAAATGTCATGTGTGAAATATAACCTGAAAATCTCACACTGCAGTATATTAACATATATAAATATAGGACCTGAATGGGAGTCAAAGTGGAGAGAAAGGCAAGCCCTCAGCCACTCCTCACAAAGAAATCTTTCATCATACATCTTTTCTGAAGTTGAACATGCAGATTGTCCACAGATACTCCTCATCCTTCAAATCCTGGTGTGGTTGATCACTCCACACTTCACAGTTCTTGGACTATTCATCATTTCTCAACAGCTTGTAGTGTTTTCTTCCCAGTGGGGAGCCAGAAGTCAGGTGCCATTTGGAATACGTGAGCTTTGGGCCTTGTGGTCATAGTGTTCACTCCGGCCTATGATGACATTTGTACTTGAGAAAGGAATCTCTGACCTGGGGCAAAAATCCGAAATGGAGTGTTTTGTTCATTGAAGAGATGCTGACCGAGGCTACTGGAGGAGTGCTGATGTCATTGCCAAGTGCACTTCCTGGGTTGTCCCTTGATGGAATACAGGAGAAAAAAAGTAGATGTTTTACCTGTGGCCTCTTTTGTGCATGTCTGAGAGACAAAAGAAGAAATGAGAATACACTGGCTCCTTCCCTGTGGAAGAGTATGTGTCTGCAGGTTTTCTAGCTGTTAATCTTACCCTGAACATGTGGACTTCAGGCACAATTCCTTTTGAAACACTCTAAATACGGGCTGGGGCCCAGCTGCAAGTGCAGAGCGATGAGGAGACTTGGGGTTTCTCTTTAATACACATACAGACATTCAAAGACATTAACAATACTTATTTTGGGGGATTACAGTAATGAATACATATTTGTAAAAATCCTATAGTTATCTTCAACTTTTCATCCTCCGCCTTCACTCATGTTGCAAGCTCTCTGATAGGACCTAAATCTGGTCCTTTTCACTTCCCCCAGCCCCAAGACACCCCTTTGTAAATCCCTCACTTGGACCTGGACTGTTGTGGCAGCCCTCTGTCCCCCATCCTCAGTCTTGTCTGTCTGTCTTCTGTGCGCTGACAGTCATTTGTCTCAAACACACTTAGCATCCATCTCTTTTTCTTTCCCTTGTGGAGGCTGCTCTTTCCCCTGTCAGCCTTCGCAGTCTCTGTAGTCTGGCCTCAACCATTTTAAAGAGCTACACCAGTTAGGATGCATTTGACTGCAAGTAACAAAACCTGTGATTCAAATATCAGGAACATCTATTCTCTCACATTTCAGGAAGTCTGCGAACAGGGAATACTATGGGTTGCTTGTTTTAAGGACTTACCAATATGCATCAGCAGCCAGCCTCTTTCTACCTCTCTGTCCCACTCTCCTTTGTGTGTTGCTTTCTTCCTCAAGCTGGGTAGTATGATGACTGGAGAGCTTCCATGCAGTATGGCCAGACCTGAAAATGTCAAGACGAAGAAGTGGAAACATTCCTCAGAGCTCTCTCCCCTGCATACGTCCCTTCCTCACACATGCACTGGGCTCCTACGCACTCCTGCATTGTCTGCTGGCAGCCAGTTTGTCCTCTTCCACCCTGCAGTGGGGAGTGGAGAGTGTGCCAGCTTCTCCCCTGGTACATGGCTTCATGGGGTAAGAGGAGGGACTTGAGTAAAACTGGGGTGCTATTAAGAAGGAATGAAGTAGAGGGAACTGGTGCTGGAGAGATAAGCAACAATGTTCACTACCAAGTTTCCTGGCACATGAAGTTTGGTGTTTCTCCAACTTGCCGTGCTCTGCCTCACCTACTAGGGTCTTTGTGTTTGTCCTTGAGAATATTCTGCTTCCCTACTTTTCTCTGGACAACTCTTACATATCCTTCATGGCTGTTAATTTCCTACTACCTCTGTAACAAATTATCACAAATTAAATAACACAAATTTATTATCTTATAATCTGGAGGTCAGGCATCTAAGTGGGTGGGCTTGAATCAGGGTGTTAGTGGAGCTGCATCCCTTCTGGAGGATCCTGTCCTTCCCAACTTCTAGAGGCTGCCTGGTTTCCTTGGCTCATGGCTGCATCATTCTCACTTCTGTTTTTCTTATCACATTTACTCCCTCTTGATTCTTTTGTCTCTCTCTTAGGAGTACCTTTGTGATTGTACTGAGCAACCTCAACAATAATCTTCTATTTCAAGGCCCTTAATTTAATCACATCTGCAAAAGCCTTTTGCCCTCTAAGGTAACATTCACAGGTTCTAGAAATTAGGACATGGATATCTTTGAGAGGCTATTATTTTACTTATTACAATAATGTAGCAGAATGAAACCTCTTGGGTGATACCTTTCCTGACTCCATTCCAGAAAGGTCACCCTGGAAAAAATATAGAGAAGATATTGGAAGTAAAAGGACTTTTGTCAGTGGTCTGAGTACCACTTTCTTTGACTGTCCAGGTGATATGTAGCAACCACCTCCCTCTGGCCGGCTCTCTGGGCATGGTTCCTCACCTCCTTTTCTCTGTTTTTTGACCTGACTTTGAACTTCCTTCAGGTCTGAGTCAAAGAGATTTTATACCCAACCCATTGTGGTTTCTGGAGGCTATAACAAAAGGAAAGGAAGAGGAAATTCTACCTACTAGATCAAATGTTGGCTTTATCTGTCCCTAGGTAACAATGATTTTTCTAGCATGAACCACTCTCTTCTAACCTTAAGCTGTCCTGGCCAGACCTGGGTTCTTGTGTCTGGAAAAGTGTGGTTCAGATTATGCCAGAATATCCTGGTCTCTTTCACTCTCCAATTATTTATTGTGAACCTGTGAGAGACGTAGTAAGCACCACTGCTGGTGCAGAGTTTTCAAATATAAACTCTGAGACATGGAATATCCTTGTTCAGTGATTTATCCACAAGACTTCCTAAGAAAAACCAGAATAGGGAATGAGTGGGACAAAGAGAAAGGAACTCAATAAGGTACAGTCCCAGGGAGGGTAACTTTGGCTTGGTACCTTAGGGAGCTCCAAGACATGTAGGTCACAATTCAGACTGTCTTGCTCAGGGGCAACTGTCATTCGTTAAGGTTTGTCTCCAGGGAGACACAAATGCCCAGGAACTTCTGGCTCTCCTGGGTACTCAAAGAAAGGAATTCTAATGATCTGAAGTGAGGCTTCCACTAAAAGGTACAGATTCTGTTGGGAATTATAGGCCACTAGTGGCCAGTTGCCTGGAAAATGAGGTCAGGATCTGATCAGGTCTGGGCAGAGCACTGACATCCTCTGCAACACCAGGGAAGGCCCTGTACTCAGGCATTTCCTTTCTTACAGGGCCTAGTCATTGTCACACTAGCTGATTACTTAATATCACCCTCAGTCAAGGCTCTGCAAAAACACCTGGCCTCTGCTGAAAGCTCATCTTCCCAAGTGCAGACATCCTGAAATGCAGGCTTCAGTTCACACTGTGCTCCTTCTTTGGTTGTCCAGGCTTTGGAGTCCTGAAAGAAACCCACTTCCTTTTAGAACTCTACAATTTCTGTTTTCTTTTAAGTCTCCACCTTCTGCTAAAAATTGCTTCATTTGCCTGAGGGTAATGGATGTATGTACTTGTCTCCAAGGGAAGGCAGGCCAAAGTCACTCTGCGTTCTAGGTAGATAGTTTCACCTAAAGCTTCTAGCTCCCTTTTCCTGAAAGTCTATAGTCATTAAGCACCACAATCATTTCCTTGGGTATTAACCAAGACCGTTGCCCACTCAAGTAACATACATGAGGACCTACCAAAAATGCCTCATTACTGTACAATCATGACTTTAGTCTGCTTAAGTTGATAAATGGGTAATAATAATAACATAGACAAAACAAAACAACAGAAAAACAATAAAAGTGATACAGGGTTTCAAAGCAAAATGATAGGAATTAACAGTGGTTGTTATATTACAGATTGTTATCTTCAACAGAGTTGCTCAGATTATCAGATGTAAGAATGCAAGACTGATCAAACCATTAAAGAGAATAAAAATAATAAAAAAATTAGAAACAATACAGAGAGAGCTTCACTAAACAAGATGGTAGGAATTCATCAATGGTTGTTATATTGCATATTGTTGTCTTCAAATTTGTTGTTTAGATTACCAGATATAAGCACGCAAAATTGGTTAAAAAAAACAAACAAAAAACAACGAATCCAACGAGGTGGGAACAAACATTATCACCATTTTACTCTGGGGAAGTTGAGGCTCAGAGAGATTAAGTAACGTACAGAGGTCGCAGAGTTGAGACTTGAACCCAGGTGTGTCTGAACCCATAACATCCATCTCTACAATCTTGCCTATGTTGGCCTTTATATTCCAGTGAGATAAAGAGGGTCACCTCAGAGTTGAGGGCACTTAACAAGGATGAATCTGGCAAATGAGGGTGTTCTTTCAGAACTCTGGATTCCAATGGTGTTTAATCGCCCAATGTATTAGATTCCTTACCCAAAAAGTAAGTAGAAAATTGGCTTTTTCTACCAAATCTCTTTCAGATGTGTTGGCCAGCAAAGCAGTCTTCATCACCCCAAAGTGAGTCACTATAAAAACCAGTTTCATTCCTGTTGTGATTTTCTGGGAGAGGGGCTTAGACCCTCCACATCGGTTCTTAGTAAAAGTACTTTCCTGGAAGCCCCACCCAGTATCTGCTGCTTTTCTCTATTTAGTCAGAACCATATCAAATGACTACCCACCCTTAGCTGCAAAGAAAGCTAAGAAAAAAGTTTGTGTTTTGTTTTTTTTAAGCTTAGTTCTCCCATCAAAGCCAGTGTTTCACTAGGAAGAGGAGGATAATGGGTACTGGGTAAACAGCCAGTCTTGTCTGGTGCAACCCACTTCTTTTCTCTGTGTTCTTTAATGGAGTTCATGGATGTGATTTCACCCAACCTTGGTCCAATATTCTAAACTCCTTTGTATTTGCTCTCCCAGTGTGTTGTCCTGTCCCAATACATCCAAACTCAATATATCTTCAACAGAGTTTAATTTCTCCCCAAGTCTACTCCTTCTGTGTTTTGCATCTATGTGAATACCACCACTGTCCACCCACAAATTTCACCAAAAAATATGTTTCCTACTTGTTTATTTCTCAATCACCCCATCAGTCACCAAGCCTGTGATTTTACTTTTCATTTCTCTGATCTCTATCTTTCTCTCCCTTTCTTCCTCTCTCCTATATGAAAAGCACAATCAATCATGATCAAGGGAGGCTGGGGATTTAGCTCAGCGGCACAGTGTCTGCCTGACAAGTGCAAAGTTGTGAGTTCAATTTCCGGTCCTGGAAGAAAAAAAAAAAATCATGATCAAGTAAAGTTTTTGTTAGGGTTAAAAAGATGGCTCAATTTTAGGAAATCTATCAGTAAGCCTATTACCATATTAACAAATTAAAGGAAAAAACATAGGATCAGAGATTAAAAATCACTTACTAAAATGAATACTTTTTCCTGTAGTTAGAAATAAATAAAGTTGAAATACTTAGGAATGAATTAAGTCAAGGAGGTATCAGACTTGTGCACTGTAAACTACAAAGCATTGATAAAAGAAATTAAAGCAGTTCTTAATAATTGGAAAGACATTCAGTGTTCATGGATACAGTAACAGCCAAAGAGATTTACAAATTCAAGGCTATCATTATCAAAATCCTATATCCACTTTTTTTGCAGAAATGGAAAAGCTCACCCTAAATTTCACATGGAATTGCAAAGGACTCTTAATAGTCAAAACAGTATTGAAAGAAAAGAACTGCATTGGATCATCCTTCCCAATTTCAAAACTCACTATAAAGTGACAGTAATCAACACAGTCATACTGAAATAAAGACACAAAAATATAGATAAATGGAATATTATTGACAGTTGCCTTAGCTTGGGCTGTCATGCAAAATACCATAAAATGGGTTGCTTGAATTCAAAGATCAAGGTTTTGGCTGATTCTGACTCCTGTAGGGCTTCTTTTCCTGGCTTGGGGATGGGAGTTCTTTTCTCAAAAGCCGACAAATTCCATCAGGAGGGACTCAGCCTTATAACTACTCTAACCCGATTACCTCTCAAAAGCCCCATCTCCAAATACTATTACATTGGGGTCTAGGGCTTTAACATACAATTTTGGAGGGCCACAAATATTTGGTCCGTTACAAGAATCCTGAAATAAACCTAACATTTATGTCAATTTAATTTTTACAAAGGTGCCAAGACTATTCAGTGGAGAAAAAAAATAGTCTCTTGAATAAATGGTTCTGGGAGAAGGCATCTACAGACAAAAGAATAAAGTTGGACCCTTACACAAATTAACTCAGAATACCTGCACATATCAGTTAAAGCCATAGGTCTCTTAGAATTCAACTTAGAAATAGTTTTCATGGCCTTGGATTTAGTAAGAATTTTTCAGTGACATCAAAAACATAACCAACAACAAAGAATAGATAATTTGAAGCTAACAAAGATAAAAACTGTGCCTCCAAGAGCACTATCAAGAGAGTGAAAGACAGTCCACCAAAGGAGGGAATATTTGCAGATCTTATAATCTAGCAAGAGTCTAGTATCCAGAATACATACATAACATTTGTAACAGAATAAAAAAAAACAGCACAAGAATGAACAAATGACTGAAGAGTCATTTATCCAAAAAAGGTATAGAAATGACCAGTAAGTCTATAAAATGATGCTCAATGTCATTAAGAAAATGCAACTAACGGCATAGTACCACTTCACACCTGCTAGGATTGGTATAATTAAAAATAAGCAAAACACAAATTAGGTGTTGTGGCACAAATCTCGGCTACTCATGAAGCTGAGACAGGAGGATCACAAGTTTGAGCCCAGCTTGGGCAACTTAGAGAAGAATAAAAAGGACTAGGGTTGTAACTTAATGGTACAGTGCTTGTCTAGCAGGCATGGTGCTCTGGGTTCAATCCCCAGTACGCAAAATAAGTAAACAAACAGAAGTTTTGGCAAGTACATAAAAATATGGAAACTTTTGTACCTTGCTAGTGGCAATATAAAATGATACAGATAGTGGGGGAAAGAGTTTTGCAGTTCCAATAATTTAAATATAGGATTACTATGTTATATAACAATCATATTCCTGGTATACACCTGAAGGAACTGAAAAATGTGTTCAGACAAAAATTTGTACCTTAATCTTCATAGTAACACTCTTATAATAGCCAAGAGGTAGAAACAGCCCAACATATCCATCAGCCAACACATGGATAAATAAAATGTGTTATACATAGATAGTGGAATATTATTCAGCGTAAAAGGAATAAAGTGGTTACACATACTACAACATAGATGAACCCTGATCATTTTACACTAAATGAAAGAAACAAGACACAAAAGACAACATATGATTCCACTTCTAAAATATGAAAATGCATACAGACATAAAACAGATGAATGGCTTCAGGGACTGGGGATGGGGGAAAATGGGTACGTTTTATGTTATGTGTACTTTACACACACACACACACACACACACACACACACACAGAGACAGACACACAGCCCATAGTGAGTAAAATAGAATTAGATGTTAATTTCATTAACCTATGACATCTGGTACAAACCTATACTAATAATTCTAAATGATAAAGCATTAGGAGCCCTCTCACTAATTAAGAATAAGCAAGGGTGCCCATATCATCCTGATTGCCAACACTGGACTAGCCGTCCTAGACTACATACTATGACAAGAAATAGAAAATTCCTTTTCATCTTTAAAACCCTGGACACTTTCAGGGTCCTCTGTGTAAAGGTGATACTTAAAGCATTCAGCATAGATAAAGCCCAAAGGAAATACTGAAGTGAAAGAAATCAAATCTTAACTTTGGGTAACTTTTCTACGTATGTGGGAGAGAGGGTGAAAAATGGAGAATTAGAATCAGATTGGACATCGAAGACCAACCTAACATAGTACCAAAAAGCCAAGGGTGAAAGTGTGTGGAGAGTTTTAGGAAGAAGGATGTGATTGAGATATAATTTCTATGGTGAGGCTAAGGAGAACAAATGATCAAAATGCCAATTTCTTTGTTCGCTACAGTGTATTGATGACTTTGAGAATATGGCCTCAGCAGGGACAGTAGCAACTACTTGAGGGAGAGATGAAGGAAGAGAAGCAGTGTGCTGTTTGTTCCTTTGATGGGCTGTGTGGTAACTGATCAACAGAAGTGGTGCCTGGGATGGTTTACTGGAAGGGACAGATTGGGGCATTTTCTTGCTATCAGCTTTATTAACCATTACAAAATGACTCCGTGAAACAATCAAAGTAAAATTTTGCTCTTCAGAAAGGTCCACAGCTCACCCTTCTAACTAGAATATTATCATCAAGTTAGTCTTGGTGGAAAGTGAAACCTTGGCACACTTCTGTTGAGGAATCATTTTAATCAACTTGTTTAAGCATGGGACCTTAACATCTCTGTCAAGACACACTCTGTGGTTTTGGCTCTCAATTATTCTCTGGGCTCAGTAATGAATCTGCAGTTGCTGGAGAGCTAGGAGAGAAGCAAAGCCCAAGCAAAAGTCAGCTGGAGGCAAAGCATGACATCCAAAGTGGTTTCCTTTCATCTTTCTACATGATCTAATGGAAACTGCCTGCCATTTGCATATCCTCTTTCATAGTTTTGGCGGAGGATCAGGTACATTCTTTCATTCATAGATTAAATTATTTTTCAAATTGAGCTATGCTGCTTGTAAAGTGCCCACCAATAACCACCCTAGGTAGCTTATTGAATTCTGTTCTGTGTCTGCTAAGATGCTATGTTCTGATTTGTAGAGTTCACTTGTAATGCTTTTGGTCCAAATGTCAATTGTGATTTACGGTCACAAGAGAGAAGATTGGGATAATTTCTTTTGGTGAATAAGTATTGTGGCCCATCTAATATTTTACATAGTAAGTAAAAATTTGATTCAATGAAGTAGTATATATCTGGATTGAAGTCTGTAATGGATAACAGTAGGTAAAATCCTCATTTCTTTTCTCTTCAAGAAATGTATGTATGTTTACATTATTGACAATGTCAGAACACATCTGTAGAATATTTTCTCTACCAATTTCTTTTTTTTTTGTTTTTGTTTTTGTTTTCTGGTACCAGGAATCAAACTCACGACCTCCCGCTTGCCAGGCAGGCGCTGTGCTGCTGAGCTAAATCCCCAGCCCCTTCTCTAACAATTTCTTCCTTACTGCATCCATCAAAAAATTCATACTTTCTAGATGATGCTCAAGTTATTACCTCCATAATGGCTTTCCTGGTGTCCCTAGACTCGGGTGATCTTTCTCCTCTTTGTGTATTTTACTTTTCAGATACATGTATTTTGATGATGACATTGATGCTGTTGTCTCCACTGAGCTGGGAGCTTTTTTGAAAATAGGAACTCTCTCTCATCTTCATGACCCCAAAGCCTGGCTCTTTACCCAGCATTTTGTCGCTTGGAAAGCATTTTTTGGATTGAATTGAAATAAACCACTGTTATGAAGTTACATGCAAAAAGCCCTAGGGGTACCAAGGAAAAATGGAGTAGGTCTTGAGTTCTCCAGGCATAGAGAAAAGATTTTCTTTTTCTTTTTAAGAAAAGGTTTTCTTGACAGAGAAAGAAATGTATTTAGTATGGAAATCAAACATCATGTTTACTTGGAAGAGGTGTGAGAAAGTCAATGTGATGGGAACAGAGGGATGAATTTGCAGTAGATGGTTTGATTCTGATGATTTGCATCCAAAGAAAGGCAGGCTTAAATTATAGAGGCCAAACAGAGGTTTTGAAGTAAGAGAATAATGTAAGAAGACTTGTTTCTCAAAATGGTAAGTTTAGGGGATTGGAGTGTAGTGCAGAGGTAGAGTGTGTGTTTACTGTGCACAAGGGCCTGATTCAATCCTTCACACACACACACAAAATTTAACACTAGAATTCTGCTGTAAACTATGGACTTTCAGAGACAGTGATGTGTCAGAGTTGGCTCTTCAATTATAACACAAGCACTACTCTTGTGGGAGTGTAATGCACATGCATGTAATGGGAGTGGCCATGCTTATGTGAGCAGGGGTAGATGAGAAATTTCTATACCTCTCTATCCATGTTACCATGAACCTAAAACTGCTCTAAATAATAATATGTATTAAAACAAAAAGAGTTAATTCCAGCAATAGTGGGCTTCCAATGGGCGGTATTTGTAAAATCATTTTCTTTGTGTGTTGCAGGGGTGAAAAGAGCTGAATTTCACAGTAGGCATTTTAACTGTTGCTTGTCATAGTTTTACAAATCACGCTACATCTAGGTATGTTATTCCAACCATACAATTAGTGCAAAACATGATCTTAGTGGGGTTTCTGAAGTTTGAGCCTAGAAAAATTGATGACATGTTTTCAGAGGGAAGTATTAGACTGGACAAATAGGAATCCAGAAGGCCAGCATCACCTGGCCAAGACACAGCGGCAAGTTGGATGAGATGGGACCTAGGCAAGAGTATCTGTGAGGCTGGGATGTTCCACAAGAAACTAGAGAAGTCTCTTTCAAGATTACAAAATGTGGTTATTTATGTTGCTTCTAGGGAAATTCTTGGAAAAACAGTGTGGTGTGGATTTTTGAACAAATGATATTTGTTTTTAACTTTTTTTCCTCTAGACCCAGCTGTGTTCATTGCACAAGTTTCTTAATTTCTCAAACTTTCAATTTCTTTATCTGTCAAATGAGGATAATGACACCTCACATGCAGGATTATTGTGAGAAATGCAATATAAATATGTAAAATAGTAAAAATTTCTGGAAGCAATATAGGAATTAATTATTTCAAGGTTTCATTTTAAAATTTTGACTTTCCTAAGGGAAAAAATGTATTGAAGTCTCTTGTCTGTATAATTGGCATGTTGTTCACTTAGGAAATGCAATTCCTTTGCCAATCTGAGCTTCCTGAAATGGGTGGGTCATGGTTCTCATGCTACCTCTTGTCTGTCAAGGCTGTTTCTAGTGGCTCTATTTCCTGCATGGGCTACACCATGTGAGGAGGCTTCCACAGATGGTGAGGTTGTGGGAGGCCTGGCCTTTGGTTTCATGTGTGCCTGGTATCTATTGAGGCTGTTCCTCTTTGTGGCTTGGCCCCTCTGCTTCACATTTGGCCAGTGAGGAGCCACACTGTCTGTTGTACAAGCCAAGCCTGTCTGCTGCTGCTGGTTCCTGGGAATCAGCCACTTCCCTCTTCTGGGGAAGCATATCATCCCAGTATGGATGACAACCACTTGGAAACTCACGCCTGTCTGGAATGAGGTGGTAGCTTTCAAGGCAGCAACATGGGAAAGCAAACTGTGAGCTGAAGGTTCGCTGGTGAGTCTACTGATGTTTCTCTCCAGGCCAGTCATGGTGGGTACCCACAGGTGGGCAGATAGAGTAAGAGAACTTCATATCATTGTGAAGTTCTCTGAAGAACCAGCTTTTGACTAGGACACTTGCTGTCAGGTTACAATTTGCCCATAAAATTCAGTTCACTTCAAAGTTAGGTGAAAAAATAAAATAAGGGTAGGGAACAAAATTCTCCTTCAGGAGAAACTGTCTTTGCTTGAGAAGATGCAGTAAGCATCTCTATGAATCTAAACTGTATAGATCCTGAGAACAGGGAACTAGATCCTAAGAACTAGATCCTGAGAACACAAGTTAAGAACATCCAAATACAGTAATCAATGTCAAGGAACAGATGGATGGATGCAGAAGAGAGAGCATAGTAATTGCAGAGCAACATAGTAATTGCAGAAACACTGGAGTAGTCTTTCAGGAGTCTTTTTAAGAGTAGGAATGTCCAATATTCAATTTAAATTTTGAGTCATAATATTTTGTCTGTCTTGGTGAATGTTTTGTGTACACTTAAAAAGAATGTGTATTCTGCAGTTGTTCAGTACCCTATAAATGTCAATTAGTCCAAGTTATTTAATAATGTTTAAATCTCTCATATTGATACTATGCCTTCTTGTTCTGTTGATTACAGAGAAGAGAGTTATAGTTCTAAACCCAGTGTTGGATTTATTTATTTGTCCCTTCAATTTTATCAGTTTTGTTTGTATATTTTGAAGTTTTGTTACTAGATCCATATACAGTTTAGATTCATAGATTTTCTCCAATAACTATTGTAAAATGATGCTCTTTATTTTGGTAATTTTCCTCATAGACACTACCATGCTGAGTGTTTGCACAATACATCTTTTCTCAACCTTATTTCAGTGATTCTGTGCCGTTAAATTTAATGCATGTTTTTTGTAAATAGCACCCTCTTGACTCTTGACAATCTGTGACTTTTAATTGAAATATTTATGCACTTATAGTTAATATAATTATTTATATGCTTTGGTTCAAATCTATAATTTTGCTATTTATTTTCCATTTGTTGCCTCTGTTCTTTCCCTGTTACTAATTATCTGCTATCTTTGAAGTTAAACTAAAAAAGATTAATTTAATGTTCCATTCTGTTTCTTATCTTGATGTTTTAGCAGTATATTTTTGTTTCATTGGTTGTTCCAAGGAGTATATTCTGCAGCTTTATCTTAAAGATCTATCTTAAATTAATAAATTCTACCATTTAGCATGTAATATAAGAAACTTGCTACAGAACTTGATTTCATTTCCATTTCCCATTCTTTGTATAACTTTTTTCATCTATTTTTCCATATATGTTGTAAAATATACAACAAATTGCTATCTTTATTTTAAAGACTCAATTGTCCCTAAAGGCATTTAAGAACTGGAAGAAAATAGTCTTTCCTATGTGTCCACCTTTTCAGTACTTTTCATTCTGTCTTGTAGATTTATTTTTCTGTTTTACATAATTTCCCATCATCAGTAATAATTTTTAAAGTATTTTTTACAGTGAAATTTTGTTGGTGATAAATTTTCCATTTTCTTTTATCTGAAAGTGTCTTGATTTATATTAATTTTTAAAGGGGATTTTTTTGTAGATAAAGAGTTTTAGATTGACAAGGTTTTTTTTCTTTATTTATTTTCCCCAGCACTTTAAAAAGAATATTCTATTTTCCTCCCTGAAATCCATTATTTTCATGAATAGTCAGCTGTCATTCATATGCATGTCTTTCTCTAAGTGACATATTTTTTTCTCTATTTTTCAAATATTGCTACTTTGGTTTTTAGCAGCTTTACTATGATGTTTCTAGCTGTGGTTTTCCTTAATTTTATTATGCTGGGGTTTCTTTGTGTGTTGAGTCTGTAGATTAATCAAATAAGAACAAATTTGGCTAATATTTCTTCAGGTTTTTTTTCTTATCCAGTCCTCTCTTTTCTCATTTTTTGGGTTTCCAATTACCTGTGAGTTAGGCCAGTTGATAATTTCCCATGGGTCATTATGCCTCTATTCTTTTTTGTAAACCTTTTTCTCTCTGTTTTTCAGTTTGTATGATTTCCATTAACCTATTAACAAGTTCATAGATCTTTTATTTCTACATTGCCAATGAATTTTACCTTGGAAATTACCAATGAATTTTTTTTATTTCAAATATTATTTTTCAGTTCTCAGAGTTCTATTTGAGTCTGTTTTAGAGGTACCATGTCTCTCCTGAAATTACCCATTTTTCACTCACTATATTAATCTTTTCCTATAAATTCTGTAACATACATATTAAAATTTTAAAATTACCTATTAGTTCGAATAGTTTGTTACTTCTAGATTTGTTTTTTTGACTGCTTCCCCCTCTCCATGTTTTAGTCACATTTTTCTGCTCTTTTAAACATCTAATACTTTTTTCTTGACAGTGACATGTCGTGGAAAGTCTGGGTTCTACCATCTTTCTGGAAAAAGTATTGAGTTCAGTTCTGGTATGCAGATCAGCTCAATCTTGTGAAGGGTTGGCTTGTGCTCTTCCAGAGAAGGTACATTTGGATTTGCCCTTGGTTCTAGGATGTATCCTTTAGTGCCAGGTTGTGATGTTTATTCCTAAGGATTGGAATTATTGCTGAAATATGGCTATTTGGGGTTTTGGAGGGAATTTTGCAAATTTACTAACTTTTAGTTACCTTTTGGAACTGGAACTCCAAACTCCAGATCCCTAGCATGGGTAGCGTCTTAGTTTTTTCAGTGTTCCAATTGTTGCTCTTGGCTCCTTGTGGTTTTCCCCATGAACTCATGGCTCAGGGATTAGTCAAGGATTTGAGGAGACTTTATATGGAAAATTTGAGGTTCTCCTTCTGTGATTCATTGTTTTGGAATTTCTCCCTTCATTTTGCAGCTGCTGCGATATCACTGGATTCCAAACCTCAAGTCCTTAGCCTGATAAAACTGATGTTTTCTATCTGTGTGTTCCATCTCTCCTGCACTGTATGGTGAAGTATGCCCTCAAATAAATATCTATATAAAAGCACATTTTATTCATTCCAGTTTCCATCTTTAAGAATCTACCTCTATCATTTGATACTAGTTTTGGTTGATCTCTAGTGATTTGGAGCCATTACTTTATTTTATCCACTGTTTATAATTATTGATGAGAAGGTTTGACCATTAGAGTGAGTTTGTCATTATTAGAAGTCAGAAGTTCCTGAATGATTCTTTAAAAATATATTTCCATGGGGGTGGGGATTTAGCTCAGTGGCACAGCACCTGCCTGGCAGGCACAAGGTCATGAGTTCGATTGCTGGTACCAGAAGAAAAAAAAAAACAGACAAATAAAAATATATTTCCATCTTTCTTGACTTGAGGTAAAGCTTCTGAGATAAAGATTTTTAGAGAAAATGGTTTATTTTGGGGGTGATTCCCAAAAGTACTTGTAGGGGAGTATAAAAGAAAGACCTGGAGGCCAACAGAAGTTGTACTGTTATGAGCTGTAACTGGAGCTCAAGCCTGCTGAGGAATTCTGAGACATGATGCCGTATCTAAGTTGACCCAACCAAATACAGGGTGGAGTACATATCCACCAACTCCCTGTATCTATCCAGTACTGCTGGTGGTATTTATCCACCAATACTTTGTTAAAATGATTCTTAGGTACATATATTCCAGAACTTTGTGCTCCAGGCAGACAGTTACATGATGGTCTCCTCTTCCTCCTCTTCCACCTTCTAATTTCTACATTTGCTGGCCTATCATTTGTTTCTTCCACTAGTTTAATATCTGTGTGAGAACAAGAAGCTTGTTTGGATTGTAACGTCTATGAACCCCTCAGGTTGTAATAGGAACACACAAATATCTGGTGAATGAATAAATAAATGAGTAGTTGAATAAGCATAGTAAAATTAGCAAGTAAAATAAGCAGCAATTAAAAAAATTAAGAGAGAAGCAGCCCTTGTGCCCATTAGTGGATAAAGGGGTGAATGAAACAGAATATACATATAATGAGATATTATTAACCCTTACAAATGAAAGAAATTTTGACACATGTTATAAAATAGATGAACCTTGAAGCCATTATGATAGGTGAAACAAGCTGGTCACAAAGAGACAAATATTACATAATTCTACTTTTATGAAATACTTAGAGTAGTCAAATTCTAGAAACAGAAAGTTGAATAGTGTTCGCAATAGTTGGAGAGAGTTGAAAATGGGGAATTAGTGTTACATAGGCACAGCGTTCTTTGCGGAGAAGAGGAAGGAGTTCTTGAGAGGATGGAAGTTATGGTTGCACACACAACTAAATACCTAAAAATAGCTAAAAAGGTAAAGTTTGTTTCAAATATTTGCCTATAATTTAAAAGAAAAAATCACTGGGCATGGTGGTATAGGGTTGTAACACCAGCTACTCCAGAAGTTAAGGCAGAGGATTGCAGTTTCAAGGCCAGGCTGAGCAACAGCACAGTCGTGTTTTTCCCAAAATAAGATCTAACCAGGAAATAGACTTCAGCTGTAGTTAATAACTAGTCATTACCACGGTGATGGCCAGTGTCATGAAGATTATACCTCATTGTTCTCTTGCTCAGTGGCTACTCTATAAAGACAAGTAAGGGAAGGATAGGCTTATCGGGGCTGGCATTTTTTATCTGTAGTTAGGTCTTATTTTGGGGGAAAATGGGTGAGATCTTGCCTCAAAATAAGATAAAAAGGACTGGGGCAGTAGCTCAGTGGTACAATGCTTGGCTAGCATGTGTGAAGCCCTAGATCCAATCCCCACTACTACTGAATAAGTGAAAATTTTTAAAAATTAAAACTAAAAATGTAACCCTCAGTTTCTAAAGGAAGATAAAGCCTGGGTTTGGAATTAAATTCAGCCCTTGATTTTGTATAATCTTGAGGAAGTTAATCTATGAAATTTCTATGAAACAAATATCATCTGTAAAATGAGAATAATAATACAGTTTTTGTTTTGAAGAACAAATTTTATTTTAAAAATAGATCTCAGTAACAATGAAATAACAAAAGCTGGTCATTATAATAGAAAAACAAAAGGTAAGAGGAGTTTGCTTTGTTTTCTGAAAATACAGAATTACCACTGTAATAAATACTGCCAACTCTCACTTGTTTTCATTTGGATTATTTCTTTTATGGATTATCCAAGGATATTTAAAAATCAGAGTGGTTTTGACATGATATTTAGACATCTGGATTGTTTTTCAAGTAAATACATTCTCAAGGAATACAAAGAAAATTAGGCACTTGCTTACATAAGCATAATTAGGAAGACATTATGCTCAGGAAATATATTCCAAAGTAATATAGTTTTTTACATTACCATTTCTATAGATTTAAAAAACCTGTATTCAAAGTACTAGTATTTGAAAATAACAAGTTATACTACTTACATACAGAGAAAAGACATAACTATATTATTTCCAACCCCCCAAAAGAGGAAACTTTCAAGGCAATGACAACAGTAATTTCAAGGCAATGACAACAGTTTTCTAGCTTCAAAGTGCTAAAGAAGCAAGTGTTTTTTTGTTTTTTGTTTTTTGTTTTTTTTGTGGTTTTTCTCCGGTACCAGGAACCGAACTCACGACCTTGCGCTTGCCGGGCAGGCGCTTTTGCCGCTGAGCTAAATCCCCAGCCCCCTAAAGAAGCAAGTGTTCAAGAAAAACTTCAGGTTGGTACTGAAATACCAAAAATGCAAGAGACAAGGTAAAAGCCCTCATCACTATAAAGTCTGTTTTAACTATTTCACAAAGAAATGAAAGCAGTGGTTGCAAGACCAATTAAGGCCAAGTTAGTAGCACACAACGTACCCCTCTGGCCACATTTCTTTCCAAACTAAGCTAACTGTGTATGCTTCATAAAATTTTCTCCATACTGAATGTGCTATATAAACTTGATCATATACATATTTCAGAAAAGGATGTTGTCAACACATCACATCAATTGTCCATAATGCATAGCAAATAGAAATGATCCTTTCATAATAAAATTCTTGACATCTGGCATTCTCTGCAGGCCAAAAGCTGATCACAAGATTATATTCTATTAAGTGTTGGTACATGTTCTTTAGGAGACCTTAGGTCATTTTTAGATTTGTGGAAACTGTTTTACTATCTACCAAGATAGAAATATCTTGGTATTTAATGACTGAATGCCTCTTTTGTTAAAACCTGACCCTGAGATTTGGTTCTAGAATATAAACTGTAAAACTAAAACATACTTTCTAATATTGGTGTCTGTATAATACTGTTTTTTTTCTCTTCATTAACATAGTGCATCTGGAAGTAGCTCCCCTTAAGCGATGGAGTAAGATGCCCAACATAAGGAAGCAGGAAATGTCCTGTCTAATGTAAGAATTTACTCAAATACATTTATTTAAACTATAAAAATGTCATTTCCCTAGTTCTCTTCAGTTGACAGTGTATGAAGTGCAGCATTTTCGCCCTGCAGGTAGAGTAGCTTGAGGGGAGACTCCTGTAATCACTGGTTTAGTAAACAGCAAAATCTATAATTCTGACAATACAGAGTTCTAACATTGCTTTGGAAATCTCTTTTTACAGTTAGTTGTTTTTATATACCATTAAAATTTCTACATATTGAAAGCAGCTCTAAATTTCTTTTAAAATATTCACTAAATATAAAATTAACATGTGAATAGGAAATAAAAGCAATTTCTAGTGAAAGGTATTCTCACAGTAGCAAATAATCTAATGTCTAGTTTTTCTGATAGT
This sequence comes from Chinchilla lanigera, assembly GCF_000276665.1. NCBI lineage: Eukaryota > Metazoa > Chordata > Mammalia > Rodentia > Chinchillidae > Chinchilla > Chinchilla lanigera. Next base: position 296,299 of record NW_004955425.1, on the reverse strand, counting down.
GCCAGTCTTATATTTTGTTTGTTTGTTTGTTTTGTTTTTTTGGTTTTGTTTTTTTTCCAGTACCGGGAATTGAACTCACGACCTTGCGCTTGCCAGGAAGGCGCTGTGGCGCTGAGCTAAATCCCCAGCAACCCAGTCTTATATTTGAACCCTTACCTTAAAACATCATTTTTAACATTGCAGTTTATCTAAATTATATAAAAAAATTATATCAACCAACACTGAAATCTTAAAAGAAGTTAGTAATAAAAATACAAGCTTTTCTAATGTTCCACTGGGCCTCTTAATAGAGCAAAGCACAGGTATTGCTTGGGGTTTTAGTTTCAAGATTTGGTTTCTAGACCGAATACCATACTTTAACATTCAAAATGCTGACGCTTTCTTGGATTATGCTTCAGACCTGGTTTACGCAATGGTGTAATTTCTACTCCCGGCATTAGTGACTAGGTTCGATCCAGCTCTGAAAAGCACTGAAGTTCTTTGCGTGAGCAACAGAGACTCGGAACCCTGAGTGCTACACTGAGCTGCTTAAGTGTAAACCCAGATGGCACCCCGCCCGTAAGTGGTGTTTCAGTTACCGGTCCTACGTGGGCAAAGCCGCGGAAAACATGAGATAGGGCTTGTGTGACTTTGATTATTTGCTAAATGTGAATCTAATCATCGTATAAATTATATGTAAGCTCCAACTACTATTCATTTACATGTTTAAACTAAGGCCTTTTTACCTTTAGTAATGATGAGGAATCTTCACATATTTATGTAATACACCATACACCATATACCTGGACCATTTATACTATTTTAAGAAGAGAATATTGTTTTAAACAAATAAACCAGAATTATGGAGCTGCATCCATCTTTCTTCTTTCTTCGGTTCTTGGATTTCCTTAAATGATGGCATCGGATTCATCAATGGTTCTGTACCAAATGCCTCTTCTCGAATAGTGTATTTTGCATCCAATGTAAAGAATAGATAAGACTCCCAGTGTCGGTACAATACCACCAACAAAGCTGCCTGTATCGAATTTGGATCCTCTACTTTCTTGAGAATGAAGAGCTGATGTTAGCGAGGTCACCAAACTACTGTGTGTTGTGGTCACCCTGGGTGTTGACACGTGGATATGTTCTGTGACAAAGTCGTTGCTTTAGGTGTAGAATTTGAGGTGGTGGGAGTTGTACTGGTTGAGACTCCTGGTGTTGCCATTTTAGAAGTTGCTGTGGATTTCATGGGGACAGCTGTTACGCAGTTAGGTTAGCGCTGGAGTTGGCCAGTGGGACCGGAATCTCTGGAGATTCCTGCGGCTCACCGGCGCCAGCGAGCACCAGCACCTGCAGCGCCGCCAGGAGCAGCGCGACCTGAGCGCGGCGCATGGTCGGGCAGAGCCTGAGAGCAGGAGCGGTGGAAGTAGGAGCGGCTCGCCCGCGTCCTCTGCGCTCTCTGCCAGTAATATAGCTTTGTGATAATAATGCAGAGGTTCACAGACTTATAAATTTTATAACTCATTAACATATTTATAACTCATTAACTTCGAACACTGAAAATGATATTTTTGGTCAAATAAGACAGTAATGAACCAAACACAGAAACAAAACTTTCAGGAATTTTGTCACTTCACAAAAGAAAAGCATTTTAATGTACATAGGAATTTAGAAGGAAGAACAAGCTCAAAACAATAAACACCAAAAAAGATTTTGGAGCCAAAAGTAGTGGCACTTGTCTGTGATTTCGGTACTCCGGGAGGCTCCAGGTGGATCACAAGTTGAATGTCAGCTGAGCTACAATACTGGGTTCAAGGCCCGTCTGGAACATAGCAAGACTATGTGAAAAGAAAAAATCAGGAAAGTTTCCACTGTCAATGATTGTATACTAGGTAATTTGGATCAGTCTTCCTACTGAGGATAACTGTAACACTTAAACATAAAATATTTTTAAAAATCTGTTTGAAGACATTGAAAAGGATAATGAAGAACTACTGGTTCAAGATCCAAGGATGGGAAACAATATTACATGGAGAGAGCCTGAAAACAAGCAAGAGTAGCTATCTTATTTTCATACAAAGTGGTCTTCAAGATAAAACTCATTGAAAGTTACTACATATTGGTTAAGGGAATGATTCAACAGGAAGAATAACAATTATAAATATATATGAAACAATTACCAGAACACCCAACTTCATAAAACAAATCTTTATGGACAAAAAAGATCAGCCAAACATCAGCACAATTATAGCAGGGATGTCAATACCCTACTATCACAGACAGATCACTTAGATAAAAAAATTAATCATACCTTCAAGGAAATAGACTTAATAGATATCTACAGATATCTGTTCTACCCAACAAAGACAAAATATACTTTTTTCTCAGTAGCACATGGAACTTTCTTTGAAATAGATCACATACTAGCTCATAAAGCATGCTTAAATAAAACAAAAGAATTTAAATTATCCCCTGCATATTATCAGATCATAGTGCAATAAAACTAGAAATCAATAGCAAAAGAAACCACAGAAATTATGCAAATACATGGAGATTAAACAATATACTCTTGAATAATCGGTGGATCACAGAAGAAATTAAAGAGAAATCAGGCAGTTCCTACAATGAAATAATGTCAGTACAATGTGCCAGAACATATAAAATACAATGAAAGCAGTCCTAAGAGAAAAGTTTATAGCTGTGAATGCCCACATCAGAAAAAGAGACAGCCTTAGTAAATAACCTAATTATGTACCTCAAGGTCCTAGAAAAATAAGAACAATCAAAAACTAAAGATAGTACAAGGAAGGAAATTATAAACATCAGAGCAGAAACTAATGGAATCAAAACTAAAAGAAAAACTACACGAAGACAATGAATAGAAGACCTATTTGAAAGAATAAACAAAATAGACAAATTTTAGCCAATCTTACAATGAAAAGTAAAGAACTCTGCATGTCAATGCAATTAGAAATAAAAAAGGTGAAATCCCAATGGATAACACTGACATCTTTGAAAATCTGTACACCAATAAGTTGGGGAATCTAGAAGAAATGAATAGATTACTAGATATATATGAATTAATAGACTGTACCAAAAACTATAAAAACCCTCAATTATCCAATAACAGACAATGAAACTGAGGCAATAAAAAAAACCCAAAAAACCCTACCAACTAAGAAAAGACCAGGACACAATGGATTCACCACCAAATTCAATGAGATATTTAGGGAAGCTTTAATGCCAATACCTTTAAAACCCTTCAAAGGAAAGTAGTACTACAAACTTGTTCCTGGAAGCTAGTATTACCTTGACTCCAAAACCAGACAAAAACTCAACTATAGGCCAATGTCACTAATGAACGTGGATGCAAAAATCCTCAGCAAATTACTGGTAAACAAAATGCAACAAATTATCAAGAAGATTATTACCATGACCAAGTTCTTCATTACAGTTTTCAGATCTCTGACAAATTTCTTGATCTTATTCTATTTTTGTTGAATATTAAGCACACTTATTTTATTTTTATTTTTTTTATTTTAAAGAGATAAGAACAAAAACATTAACCAACACAAAGACATAAACAAAACAATGTAAAAGCAATAAAAGCAACACAGAATTTTAGACAAGGTGATAGGAAATCAACAATGGTTGCTGTATTACATATTATTACCTGCAAATCGGTTACTCAGATAAACAAATATAGGCATGTAAGACTGATCAAACAATTAAACATTAACTGTTCCTTTCAATAAAGCAACAGAAATTAGTAGTACAATTATCTTAGCTATCTTCCTTCTTTCTTCCTTTTCTCTTTTCCCTCAGCTCAGTCGTTCATTCCTTTCGAGCAGTTTCTTTCCCTTTTACAATATCTACTACACTTTTCAGATTTTATTTACTCTTTTAGGTTCTTACACTAGGAAGACGGTATGATGTTTGCATATGTGAGTCTGATTTATTTCACTTGTGAATATGGTCTCTAGTTGTATCCATTTACCTATAAAAGACTCAAGTTTATCTTTCTTTATAGCTGAGTAATAGTCCACTGTATAAAAATATCACATCTTTTTTATCCATTCCTCAGTTGATGGGCATTAGGGTTGTAGCCACGATTTAGCTATTAAAAATTGCACTGCTATAAACATGGGTGCATATATGCTGCTGTCGTATGATGTTTTTAGTTCTTCTGGAAAAATACCCCAAAGGGAAATAGCTGGGTTGAATGGGACCTCTAATCCTAGTTTACTGAGGAATCTCCACACTGATTTCCACAGTGGTTTCACCAGTCTACACTCCCACCAACAGTGAAGAAGTGCTCCTTTTCCTCACATCTCTTCTGGCATTTGTAATTGGTAGATTTCTTAATGCTAGCCTTTCTTTCTGGGGTGAGATGGAATTTCAGTGTTGTTTTAATTTGCATTTCTCAAATGAGTAATGATGTTGAACATTTTTTCATGTATTTATTTGCCATTTGTATTTCTTTATCTGCGAAGTGTGTATGCATCTTAGATGCCCATTTTTGGATTGGGTCTTTGAATTTAGGGGGCCTGATTTTTAAAAATTTTTTTTTTTTTTTTTTTTTTTTTTGTACTAGGAATTGAACTAATGACCTCAGCTTGTCAGGCAGGAGCTTATGCTACTGAGCTATGTCTCCAACTTAAAAATTCTTTATATGTTCTAGATAGAAGTCCTGAGAGACAGTTGGTTAATATTTTTTCCCAATTTGTGGGTTTTCTTTTTACTCTGTTGGTGATTTCCCTAGATATGCAAAAACTTTTCAGTAAGATGAGATCCCAGTTGTTGATTCTTTGAAGTAGTTCTCAAAGCACACTTATTTTAAAGATTAAGGTTTCCAATATCTACCACCTGAATGGGACTGTTCTACTACATGTTTTTTCTTCTGAAGTAGTTTGAGAAACTAATAATCAGGTGTTCCTAGTTATTTTTGTCACATGATCCATGCCGTGTTTGTAAATTTATTTGTAGAATTCTTTTGGCGTTTAGAGTATTACTTTCCTATAGAGAGGATTTACATTTCCTTGTTCCAGGTGTTAGGGTAACTAACAGTCCAGGTTTATCTTAATCCTGTTTCTTAGACTGATAGTATCCAAAGGTGGGCAAGGAAGCCCAAAGTTCACCCTTACTCTGAAAGAGGCAATAGTAAGTAGGGCTGGCCTTCTTATATATGTCTTCAATTGTGACTTTGCCCCTTAGCTTCAGGACACCATGGAAGGCTTTAATCAGTTTCTCAGCTAGCTCATCCAGATTTCACAAACACCTCAAATTCTAGGATCACTTATCTGGGTTTCTTTCTTTTGTAATTTTTATTTTTATCAGTACACGTTGCAGTACATAATGATTACATTCCCCATGGGGAGTTGGCACATGTACATAATACCTCATTTGCAAAAGATCTACCTCCCCTGTTTCCTATTATCTATCTTTTCTTTTACTGTTTAGTTTATTTATATATTGAGTTTCTCATGTAGAGAAACTATGCAGTATTTGAGCTGTATGTCTGATTTATTTCACTCAACATTATATTCAAAGGGTATATCTATTTTCCTAAAAATGACTCAAATTTATCATGCTTTATAGCAAAGTAGTACTGCACTATATATAAATAATACATTTTCTTTATCCATGCATTTGTTGATGGACATATGGACCACTTCCAATATTTAGCTATTATGGTGTGCTGATATAAATGTGGCTATATATGCATCATTGTAATATGATGTTATTAAATTTAGGGAGAAGACTCCTAAAAAAAATAATAGCTGGGTCAAATGGAATTTCTAGTTTCAGTTTTTTGAGGAATCTCCATACTGATTTCCATAGTAGTTGTGCTAATTTATATTCCTACACACAATACAGAAGTGTTCCTTTTTCCCCTGCAGTCTCACTAGCATTTGTTATTATTTGATATCTTGCAGATAGCTATTATTTCTGGAGTAAGATGAAGTCTCAGTGTGGTTTAATATGCATTTCTCTAATGGCTAGCAGTGTTGATCTTGGATTTCCTAGCCTCCAAAATGTGAGAAATAAATTTGTGGATAAGCCATCAAACGGTGTATTTTGTTGTAGCATCCTGAATGTACTAAAACATGAAGGTCGACCCTAAAAATTAATTTAAGTGTATATGTCTTTCAAACTAATGGTGAGATGGCTGGAAAACAAAACAATATTTGATTAATCTGTAAGAAGACAAGAAAGGAGACCAAAGAAATATAAAATAGATTGAACAACTCTGAAAACAAATTATAAGATAGTTGTTTAAAACCTAAGAAAAAATAACACTAAGAAAAAAATTGTCAAATTTTTTAAAAGATCCCAAATCTAGCTATATATGTTTATATGGTGTAGGCAAAATATAAGGAAGAAAGCCTTTTGGAGTGTGGTAAGTGTTACAGTATAGAGCAGGAGAAACTTGTGTCCTTGTTTCAGTGTAGAAATAGTAAAAATATACTAACAGACAATTTTGTTAAGGATTTAATAAGGGCCTAGGCAATGTGTCTGGAAGGCTTTTTCCATTACCTACTCCAGAGCAGTCACACCAAAGGGTGGCAGTGGGCCCACATGCATAGCAGGATAGCACATCACTGCAGGGGTCTTTCTTGGAACAGGGCTGCCAAATCCAGGAGACAACGTTTTTGTTTTAAAAATAAGAACTCTGACAGAAATCAATCTAGTATGTAGTTAAACCAGCAAACCCTCCTCCCCACTCCTTTTCTGCCCAACTTCATGCTCAGGATTTTAGAGGTGAAGTTTGAGGATACTCAGATGACATCATGTTGAATTTGTGGTCGAGAGGTGGAAAGAGGCTGGATGTGGTGGCACATGCCTATAACAGCACTGAGGCAGGAGGATCACTGTTTGTTCAAGGCCAACTTAGGCTACAAAGTGTGTTTAAGACCAGCCTGAACTGCATAGTGAAACCCTGTCTCAAAAAAAAGAGAGAGAGAAATAGACTCAGTTGTATGATTTTGGGCAAGCCAATAAGCTCAATTCTACCAGCAAAGTTGGAGTGACCCTACCTCTTTCACAGGTTGTGATAGGATTACTGTGAATGGAAGCACTTTTGTCTTTCGTGTGGAATGTTCCCTGTCCAATTGTTGCATATGAATAAGCAAGCACTTAAAACCTCTGAGACCGTTAGTCCAATATTTCTGCTGCTTTGCAGATGAGAAAATGGAGGCAGAGAGGGCAAATTCAAGCTGGGTGATCTTGGGCAAATTGCCTAATCTCTCTGGCCTCAGTTTTCTCATCCTTAAAATGGGGATCCTCATACAGTTTTTGCAAAGATCGAATGAAATGTGGAAAGGATTTGGCACTCTGTAGCTACTTAATGCCTTGTAGCAGCTACTGTATTTCAAACTATTATTATTATTTTGCATAGCAATTGAGAAGTTGTTCTGTTCTGAGGTATTAAGAGCTGTCAGGCTGCAGGCATCCAGTCACAGACTCGGGATGGTGGGCTGTCCTGGGGAGACCTTCGTCATGGGGTCAGGTAGAGTTCAGTGAACTCGCAGAGAAGCGTGATTTTAGACGCTCCAAGATACATCCACTCATCTCCTCTCTGCTCCCTCTGTCTGTTATTAAACTGGTAGTTTTTACAACATCAATAAAGAACTTTCCTACCCAATTACCCCAGACAATAGGCTGAAAAGCAGTTTCGACTATGAAAACTTCGTGTTGGGTTCATTTAGATTGTTTTGCTGTGTCAAATCCTCACTTGAGTTCAAAAGTTCAGCTGAACCATGAACTTTGTAATTTCACAGCAGGCAGTTCTACAAATGTAGTGGAAAGTGAAAAAACATACAATATTTCAGGTGGGCTTGTCACGTTGTGTATAATATAGTTAGGAATGGGTGTATGTCAAATAGTCCCTAATTTTCAAAAATTGACCTATCAAAAAGAAAAAGGAAACAAAATTAAACCACGCTGTTCCTTGAGTTACCTGACCTCTGACGCTTCCCAGGGAATTCACATGTGGTGACTAATCGTTAGTGGACAAACTAAAGCCAGCTAATCTTCTTAATAAATTGTGAAGTCTTGTATACCTCTTAGTTTTACTGGTGGCTTTTCTGCCTGTCTGGAACAGGCAGCATATCAAAACAAAAGGGTCATGACTTTATGTATTTGTTAAAGTTAGAATCCACGTTCTCATATAACTCAGGCTTGATTTGACCTGGTTACACAAGTGTAGGTGGAGCCAGAGTTTCACAGGAACGAGAATAATGCTGCATTTTCGCTTGCCTATTAATAAACACACACACACACACACACACACACACACACAATTAAGTTCAAGAACTCCTTGTTTTGTAAGTCTTGTGTTTGTGTAGCATCAGTTTCTGGGTAAAGCAAACAAGATATCAAAATCTTATGGGTTAGGGTGTCTTTCTCTTTGGAACCAGCATAACCCTCAATTCCTTGGGAGGAGATTTCATGGTGCATCAGCATAGTCCCCCTTTGTTAAGTTTGTCATTGGTTTCTATCTTGCAGTGTGTAAAAATGAAGAGAAAACTTGAGGTACACAATTCACGGGTGGGAGGGGCTGGGCCAAGCAAGCCATTTTTACACAGCAGCTGTTTATCCTCCTTTGTTTACCAAGGACCAAGAGAGGAAAGCTATGCTTGGTCATTTGTGGAAGCGAAGAGGAAGGGATGGGGTGAGAAGGTCAAGTCCTGTGACTGATGGTTCCTCATGAGTTAAATAGGGCTCGTTTTTCTGAAGCAGTTTCCCTTTTTTCCTGACTTGTATCTCAGAGTTGGTGAGGATTTTAGCTCTAGCTGCTCAGGGCTTCTTGTAGAAACCCCATGGCAGGGCTGGCCCGCTGCGGCCCTCTGGTCTTCATTAGCCCTTTTGCATATAGAAAGGTCCTGTTCAGTTCAGTCAGGAATTGATGAAACTTTCCTTTTTTTTTTTTTTTTTCGGATATAAATCCTCGCGGTAAATGTGCCTCCAACTGAGAGGCCTGACGGTAAGGGGAGTGAGAGTGCAGCAAGGATGAGTAAAGTGCTGTGACCTAGTTAAAGGTGGTCTGTCTTCCTGGTGGGGGTAAGAGGCTGGAAGAAAAAACAAGAGTCACCTCTTTTGTGGCTCGATGAACTGGGCTGCTTAGATTTTACAGCTCTGTTTCTGGTTGACCTGCCCTGTATAGTGGGACTGCGTGTCTCCTGATGAGGTCAGGACAGGAGGGGAGTTGGTGGCATTCTTTCAAAGGGCTTGTAAGATAGTGAATAACGACAGGAGTTTTTATTCATTCAGAAGGCATTTAGAGAAACCTGCTTCAGGGGAACTCCGGCTGGGGACTGTTCAGTCAGGAGGAGGTCGTGTGGGAAGTAAAGGAGACCTTGGCAGGGGAAACCACGAGATGAAAGCTGGGAGTGGAACTGGCATAGCGTGTGGCAAAACAGTGAGAGGAGGAATGGGTTCTCAAGAAAGAAAAGCCCACACGGCAGTGACTGCAGCCTAAGAGGGAGATGTGGTTTGGTGGGAGGATGCTCCCCTAGCATGAGTGAGGCTCTGGCCTTCAAACCCCAGCACTCCTCCCTCCCCCAAAAGCAGGAAGATGTGTAGGAAACTAGGACAGAAGCAACTCCTGTGCACAGTCAGTAAGGGCTGAATTTAGAGCATATTTGTGCAGTAGAGCATATTTGCTCTTCAGTGGAGATGGGCAGGAGGAAATAACATTTCAAATGCAAAATATAATGTCCAACTTCCTGCTCAGTGTGATGTGTGCTAGGTCCTTGTGAGTTCCACGCTGAATGGATTTCATTGTGTTAAATTTTAGGATCTCTCACAGCTATCCAGAGGTCACCATCACTCATAATTCTTATCATTTTCCCAGTGTTACTTCTATATCATCTATTTCTGATGTTAGCTGTAATCCTTATAGAACCCTGCAAGTATACACTGTATCTGGAGTTTATGACTGAGGAAACTAGGGCCCAGAAATTAAATGACTTAAGGGGTACACCTGTCTAAAACTTGGCAGGGCGGGCCTGGGAGCCAACTCTTCTGATTAACATCACCTTAAGGGGACAGGAACCTTATCTGAGTCCTTGAATGGTGCAAACAGAAAAGGCTGCCTTTGTAAATGGCCTTAGGCCACCAGGAGGACCACTCAGGTCTGTACTTGTGTGCTCTGGGATGACTTCGAGAAGTCCCAGGCTGTTCTGGGTGACATCCTTAACCAGGTGGTCTCAGTATCTCTTCTATACCCATCAAAGGACAAGGTTTGAACCTCGATTCCTATCCGATAGGACGGTGTAAGAAAAAAAGGGAATAAAACTTTTCAAATTGACTCATTAAACCAAAGACAGTTTGGGAGACCCGACAATGATAAGAAGAGTCAAAGTGATGAGCAGGTTCGATTTGCGTGTGCGTTTCAACTTCCATTCCATGCTCAGGAACAGTAGCCTGCCCATGGTGGCTGTGGTAGCTGGGGCTGAGGTACTTGTGTTTGAATCATGTGACCCACCCTCCAGATCAGAGCTGAGGGGAGGGGGGTTGCCAATGGATAGTTTTGGACCTGGCAGAAAAAAACTGTGTTGTTTGAAAGAGTTTGGCTTCAAGAAACAGAACAAGTATTCTACGGAGGAAGTGTTGCAGAAAACAGACCAAACACAGAAAGAAATGGCACTGAGAAGGTTTAGGAGGCAGTGTATTATACCACTGGACTTCTGACTAGGATCTCTCTTAAAGAGTCAGAACCCTGCCTGGTGTGGTTTTGAGCTTTTATGGGAAAGCAAGTGGGCCATATAAAGGCAGATTTGACACATTATGATTGGAGGGTTGGGTGACATCTTGGGCTGCTAAGGGAGTTTAAACATTTCAGGTTACATCATAAGGCCACTAGTTATACAAAGCATGGGTTATACAAAGGAAGAAATATGTCCTGTTACATTTTAAGTTACATTGCAAGGCCATCTGTTCTACAAAGGCAGTAAAGACAGGGGTTTACACAAAGGGAGAAGTATTCTGTTATTAAGCCTGCCAGACATGTCCACTTGGTCTTGGCAGGCATCCAGGATAGGTTTTTATTTAAAATTTTAATTTTTCCTCTTCAGAAGGTGAAGGTGAAAAGGCAGGATTTGTAGGAGCTGACAGAAAAGAGAAGATGTTCTAGGTAAGGGGATGTATGATCATATTTACAAAGGTGACAAGGCCTTCTCCTCATGTTTGGGAGACAGTCAGCTAAGCACTTTGCCTGGAATGGAAAGTTGATACAGAAAAGAGGTACAAGACAGGGAGGAGGGTGAGACACAGTGGGGGGTGGAGGGAGATCCTCAGATGCCAGACTGAGGTGTTTTGTTTATAGGTTATGGGGAGACTACTGAAAGTTAAGTGTGAAGGAAGCACTAACTTCATAGCAGTGTACGGAATAGACTGAAGGACATAAACTTGGTAAGTAATTAATGTCAGACAATAATCAAATATCATAACACAGTTTGGGTTAGCATTTAAGCTTACATAAAGATATTTATTATGTGAATACTTTGTGTCTCTGCTGCCTCCTCTATTCTCAAACTGATTGCTGGTTTCTATTCACTCACCACATATTATTTAGCATTTCTAGCAGTGTGTTTCTCCCTCTGTTTAGCACAAGCAACCTTCTGCTTCACATATAGTTATTTATATGTCTGTCTCCACCACTCTAGCACCTCCCTGAGGAATCCAAATGTTCAGTTTGAGTCTGTTTCCTAGAGCATGCCTGGACTAAGATGACTGGAGCCAAGGAGATCTCTATCAAAGAAATAGCAACCCTTCCTCCAGTTCCTGAACCTGGCTTCCAGGCTGGAATCTATTATTAAATAAATAGGGTATTAACCAAACGAAACAACTTTTAATGACCCAGAAAAAAATCATTGAGTTCACAGAAAAAAGGAAAGGGAAGAGGAGACATTTGGGCAACAAGCTCCCAGCAAAGAAGTCTGAATACAGTGTGAATATAATGTGATTTCACAGTTAATCTTGGAAGACTCTTGCGCAGTTTCCTGGGAAAGATAGACTCCTGCCCTACGGACTTTATTCACAGGTGTGCACGAATAGGAAGAGATGCCAAGGGTCATTCCCTCTACCATTCAGTGTGTGTTAAGCTTCTCTGGGTGCTGGCACCATGCTAGACATTGAGGCCACAAAGATGAGGACTAGCTTTCAGTCCTTGAAGAGTAGGTGTTTTGGTGGTTACATTGTATCAACTTGAGAAGTTTAGAAATTTAAGTGACTCAGCAGGGGGCCAGGGTCCTCACTTTGCAAACATCCTGAGTCTTTGTAAGAGGAGGGCATAGAGATGGTGTGGGCAGGTAGCCTACTTACAGTATTAGGGAGGGAAAGAGGGTTGCCCCCTACTTTTGCTCTTGTTGCTTTTGCTGTCTTTTGCTGCCTTGAACGGTTGCTCCTGTGCCATGTCACCCTGCCTTGTAGACAACTGATTATGGACTGAAACCTCCACAAACTGTGAGCTAAATAAACCTTTCCTCCCTTAATTTTGGGCATCGGGTATTTTGTCTCAGCAGTGAGAGAAAAGTAACAAAACACTAGGGGTGGGCGCCAGTGTGTCAACCAATCTTGTGTGAATAGGGGGCCCACAGGGGCCCATTCAGGGGAATATTTAGGAAAGAATCATCAGGTCTTTCACTGATGAAGTGGATGAGTCCAGGAAGTTTTCCTTGGAAGAATCAGTTTTGAGTTAGGCCTTTGACAAAGAGAAAGTTGGGTGAAATGGTGTGGCAGAGAAGCATTCTAGGCAGAAACAATCAAAAAGGGAGATCAGAGGCAGGAGCTGTAGTTCAGAGAGGCCTCAAGCATCTTCAGCACGGTGCCTGTTGACATTTTAGACAGGAAGCTGCCCATACCCTGTCACATTGCACATAGTTTGCACCCCTTCCCTCAGTAAAGTCCTTGTAATGACAAACAAAGGTTTCTAAACATTTCTAACACCTCCTACCCTGCCTCAGTTCAAGTGTGGGCAGGGATTAGGGGAGCAGGCCCTGCATGAGAAACATGCTGGAGAATCAAGCTTGAGACTTGAATGGGAAGTTGGCACTATATTATAAATAGACTTTTTCTTAGTGTTTGAGGAACTAGTACAAATTCTGGGCAAGTGGAACACTTGGAAAGAGAAATCTGGGATTATAAAGGTCAAGAATTATTGCACCTATAATACGGATGAGGAAACTGAGGCCCACAGGTCTGAATCTAAATCCTGAGCCTTTCACCCCTACACCATACTGACTGAGGAGTTTCTGTTGGCATTTCGTGGTCAACTTCAAGACATTAGCAACAACAGCAGCAGCAAGCACAGCGGCATGGTACCCAAGGGAACATCTCTGTAAGATGGGCACTGGTTCTTTTCCCCGTTTTTCTCATTCCCATCAGCTTTTCAGGATATTGAAAATTGTCCCCCATGAGCCTCAGCTGGGTACGAGGTGTCAGGTGACATCTTTGCCTAACCTAAGAGGCCCCAGCTCTTGTTCCCCTTTGGGGTAAGTTTTTTTACTGAAAATAATCACATACTGCCCCCAACATCTTTAACCAAGATGTTCTCATTTTCCCAGAGCCAGAATAAACTGGCAAAGCACTACAGTTGACCCCAGCTGAGACCCATGTGTGCGTCCTGCTGGCCTGGAGTGATTCACCAGCCAGTAGCATCCTTCAACTCAGACTTTTTTGAGCCTGATTTATCACTCCTGTCTCTTGCTCTGGCTTTTTGCTAAGATTTTCTTCTAAAATCTTCACTGCTGATCCAGGATTGTCCATGTGCATTTTCACTTTGCCACTATTGACAGAGAGCTTTGGGTGAATGCCCAGACACCAGCCACTCCTGCCCTATCTGCTGGTGCCATCTTAATCTGTCAAAGTTCAGGTTTGTTCACGTGCTGTGCAGGGTGGCACCTGTCCAAAGCCACTTCCGGCCCTGCCCTCACTCCTTGAGGCTGCAGAGACTTCAGAACTGGGCCCAGCCTCTCTCTGTCTTGAATCAGACCCCCTACTACTCTACTCCTCTCTCTGGTCAGTTGCATCAGGGATTGCTTTGTGAAAATAACAGTAATAATAATAATGTAATAATGTTTTCTCAAGAGAACAAGAGTAGCCATTTATTTTGGCTTCACCATATTGATTCAAGGAAATCTCTTCCCTCCTTTAAATTTTCCCTGGAGTTGGCAGAGTTTTTGTGTTCAACTGTTTGCCCAGGGCAAAACCCCTTAGATCCAACCCCTCTGCATCATGTTTGCCAAAGTGGGAAAACTCTCAAGCAAAATACCTTCCCCAGAATTAGTGAAAGACTCCTTTTGAGGATGGTTAATAAAAATCAGGCATTTCTTTTGGTGTAATTTTTCATTTCCAAAACCAAAGTATAGACTTGCTTTTAAGACGTGCAAACAGCACCCGTCCTTGCTTGGGTGGGTTGGAGGTACCCTTTCTAGAAGGCTGGAGCTCTGGAGTTCCCACTTTGAGAAGAGCTTTCTGTGTGCATGTCCAACTTGCCCTCCTTCACATAGTTCACATTTTCCTGTCATTGCAATGTCACTCTAGCTGCATTGTGCAAAACTAGTATTTTTATTTTTGACGTTTGAAATTTTTTTCCCCTGGCACCGAGAGACAGTAAAGCTGAACTACAAGTCTTCATGAAAAAAAAACCCTTGTGTCTTCTCAAATTGCAGGGTACCTAAGACTGGTCTCAGGATCTGCTTGTATCAGCCACTCAGTCCCTTCTCACTGGCGTGGTGGTGAGGGCAGGTAGACGTAGTTTGAAAGAATTCTCATGATGAATTTAATGAACATCATGTTGTGCCCATTGAGACTCCAAGGTTTAAGCAAGCACAATTATTTGGTTCATTTGACTAAACTCATAAGATTTTAGGTCAAAGTTTCGGCTCTAAAAGTCTCAATCACCATTTAATTGTTTTGATTTGGTCAAAGTGATTGACCTTATTATGTTCTCACAGTTGTATCTCACATCTATCTAGATAGGACTATAATATTTTAAATTATTTTCTCTACAGTTCTTACAGTTTTGCTCCTTGTGAAAACTTCAGCAAATTGTTAACCATTTGGAGCATCAGATTCCTTATTGTCAAAGTGAGAGGAATACAAACCTTGTAATTTTGTGCATGTTGGAATCTATGTTTATATGTTGTCAAGTGCAGGCCTGGCATCCAGTCAGGCACTTGATAAATGACAGCTATAACTATAATGATAGTAATACTTACAACTGCTAGTGAAATGACTTGATTCCTTCCTCAACACACCCTGATCTTTATGGGCGGATAACTTGAAATTCCTAGAATTGAAAAGAAGAGTGACAATTCACTGTATATTAGGCATTTGCCATACACCATGGTGTGGGGTTAAGTTCCTTAATGTGTTCTTTCATTGGTTTTCATCTCAGTGCTCTGAAATAGCCCCAGCAGTCCCATTATAAAGATGATGACACTGAGTCTGGAAGGAAATAATTATCCAGAAATTTTGATTGCAGGCAACAGACCACTTTAGCATAAAAGGAATTTAGTGAAAGGGTATCAGGAAATCATACATTTACTGGGAAGGCTGGTAGAAGGACTGGAAGCCAGAGTAGGAACAGGGTTTTAAGAAATACTTTGAAGACTACAGCCAAATCTGCCCTGCAGAACTGTTCACCAATACTGCCAGCCCTGGATCCTAGGGCTGCTGCTAATGCCACTTCCACCATTTGGAAACTGATTCAGCTACTGCTGCTGCTACAGAAAACATTCTCTTCTTATCTTGCTTCATAAATCACCAGTTCCCATTTCTGTGTCTAAGCAGGGCATATATCCCTGTCCTACTGCAAGGGATCCTAGAAAATTAAGGATGGCTTTCAGGAGAAGGGAATATATATTTTCACAAGGTGAAGAATTCCCCAAATGTAGAAAGGAAAATCAAGCTCTAAGGACTGAGGATGTGACCTAGCATGTATAAGGCCCTGGGTTCAATTCCCCAGTACTAAAAAAAAAAAAATCAGACTCTAGGGTAGCTCCACATTAAAAAATTTGTTTTTTGGGGTCTACCCTAAATACACTTGAGCTTACCTCTAACTTTTCATGATGTTTGTGGAGTCCTACTTGCCTTCTCAGAGTTGGATACTTCACTATTGCCAGACCAAACACCAAATGCTTTCCCTCAATAGGTATTTACTTGTTTCTGTTGTATGTTGGAGCTTAATGAAGCAAAATGCAAGTTTATAGTGCCAAAAACATCTGTGGAACCCCAGGAATGCGAAGGCTGGAGTCGCACATCCCTGACAGCACAGTCTTTGGCTCTTGGATGATGTCATGGAATACTTGAACAGGATGTGTGCCCGAGATGGTCTGCGTGTTCACCTATAGAGGAGAAAAGTGCACTTTCCTCCTCTGTAAGACTTTATCAACTATAAGATCATATCTCTTGACAGCTGACCTTGCCCTACAGTGGTGATGGTGAATCTTTTAGAGCTTCAATTGATAACAAACAGCCAGTTGCAGCAAGCATACCGCAAGTTCACCACCACTGCCTTAGAGTCCCAACTCAAAAAGCAATCTGAGAGAAAGACACAAACTTCCTTTAAAATTAAAGTTAAACCCAGGGGTGGTAGTGTGGTATGAGACGAGGGCATGGTGATGTGGCTGGAGCAGTTGGGCATGACCTACCAACTGAGAAGACTTGTTTGTTAACTATAGGTGGGGAACAACAGCACCTGAGCCGGACACAGCATCAAGCCAAGTCCTGCAAGAAGTACCAACTTCTGATATGAGAACGCATCAAACAGCACCTGAGCGGTCTTCTAGAATGAGATCCAATGGGACCACCTGGATCAATGATCTAGGAACACCTAAAATGATGGCAGCAATCGACTTTGGGGCCACCGCCCTGTTGTTCTTGCAGAGGTTCATTCTTCTTGCCGGCATATCTTCTCTCTTTCCTTCAAAGCACCCTTTTCTCCCTGAGCGCTTCTTTTGGACTTCTCCTTTTTCTTTGCTTTTTCTTATTTCTGCCTTAAAATAAGCAGTGATCTTTCACACCTGCCAATTGTCCTAACCAGTTTATCAATCAGGACAAATAAGAACCTGGAAAACACTGCTGGTCCCTACCTCCATTTGATAACAGTGGCACCGCCTGGAATCCCGAAACTGGGAGGCTGAGGAAGGGAGATTACAAGTTTGTGCCCAGCCTGGGTAATTAAGCAAAACATTGCCTCAAAATTAAAAAAAAAAATAGGGGCTGGGGATTTAGCTCAGTGGCACAGTGCCTGCCTGGCAAGTGTAAGGTTGCGAGTTCAATTCCTGGTACCGGAAAATAATAATAATAATAATAAAAGAGCTGGAGATATCGCTTAGTGTGTTTAATCCCCAGCGCAGCAAAAATGAATGAATGAATGAATATCAAACAAACAGATAAAGCAAAAATTGGTATAAATTCCTGCAGAGCAATTTAGCAATAGGTATCAAGATTCTCAACAACCAGCAGACCATGGTGCTGCATACCTATAACCCCAGCTACTCTGGAGGCTGAGGCAAGGGGTTACAAATTTGAGACCTTTGTGTCTCAAGATTTAAAAAGGGCTGGGGGTGTAGCTGAGTGGCAGAGTGCTCAACTGGCATCTGCAAGGCCCTGTTCAATCCTTAGCATGGGGGGAGGTTAGGTGGGGGGAACAAAAGCTTCAGTGCTGTTTATATCCCTAACTCACCAATTCCTCTGTAAAAAAATCAAGCATTGGGAAATATATTCAGTGATGTGAAAAAATGTTTATATTTCAAAACATTCATTTATAATGGTAATTTTACTGGAAAAATATTAATGCTGCTTTTAGAATACACATCCATACCCACATATATTCACATGAACAATCAAATAAGAAATGTACCAACATATGAACTGTGAGATTACTTTTGGGAGGAAAGATTGCAGTTGAGTTTTATTTATTAAAAACATTTTTTGCAGTGCTGGGGACTGAACCCATGGTCTTAAGCATGTTAGGCGTATGCTCTACCCCTGTACTACAGTGCTAACCCCTGCAATTGATTTTTAATGTTCCTTTTAGTATTTCTTTGGGATTTCCAGAACTTTCTATAATAAATACATTGCTTATTTTATAATTACAAAACTGGCACATATTGCTTTTTAAAGAATTCTTTCAGATAATGCCATCTTCAAAGCAACTAAAGCAAAAAAGAGTTAAAACTAGTTGTTAGGGAGAAGGGCTGCTCTGGCCTTCCCTGGGGGCTGTCTGGGCAGAAGGCAAATTAAAACCTGAAAGTTTAAAGTCAATCAGTGTGTCTTAATGGGCCTTAGATAGGGAAAACTTCAGTCATTTCCCTTGCCTGGCACTCTTGTGGTCAGAGGATGAAATCCAATCATGGGGTCAATTGGGTTTATACATTCCATGGCAACCAATTTGGCCATTTCTCTGCATTTCCCAAAAGTTCTCTGACTTCCTAGACAGGAATTATGAGCACAGGGAAACCTTTATGCTGCTTGCAGCAGCACATCTGGTTTACAGTGTGTGCCAGATGGGCTCTCTTTCATCTGGGGAGAGGGGCAGGAGGGGACACACAAGCCTCTGTAGAGCCAAGGAACTTCTTCAGTGGCGGTTCTAACTTTTGGTGAAGTGTTTCAAGGTAAGATGTAAGTGTGTCATGTTGGAGTCATAGTGCCCCTTAAATTTAGGGGAATATGCTTTTCATTAGAATCTGCCCACCTGAGTTTTAGGTTTACTACTCAATTCAAAGATATTTTAGAAAAACCATCAATCAATTTCTGATACCATCATGTACTACATTAATATTTATTGAACACCTATTATGTGCCCTGCTTTGGGGAATAGCATTGAACAAGATAGATCAGGTCCCTGCAGTTAGAGAGCTTTTGCATATAGGGACAGACTGGTGACTTTTTGCCCTCACTAATCCCCATCTTTTGATTGGTTCCATACCTGGCCTCTGATTGCACCAACTTCGCCATCACCTTAAACACTGGAAAATTCTCAAACATATAAATCTAAAAATATTGATAGGAGAGATACACCTGGAGGAGGATGCTTGAGTTCACCTGGTGGCTGAGATAGATTGTATTGATGACGATATTAAAAGAGGAAAAGGAATAAAAGAGAAGAGAAAGCCAAAAATACAAATGCCATTGCAAGTGTCTCAGACTTTAGTGAATCCTCAGCATGGACCATGTCAAGTCTCTTACAAGAACTTGTTGCAGCTGTGCCTTCATCCACTGCACTGTACTTGAAGATTCTCCCTTAATTCTCTACTCTTTGCTGAAATTCTGGGGAGAAGGAAGCCAGATCCATCCCCTCCTTTCCTCCACCTCCCTCCATCAAGGCGTTCTCCTGCCCTAAAGACCTATATAGTCCCTCTGAAGCACTTTGCTAGACAACCAGGCCAAGAGCCCTAACCAACCCTCACAAGACATGACATGACATCATGTCACGTGATAGCTTAGGATATTTCTTTTCATCTAGAAATCAAACAACTGAAGCCTAACCATTGTAGTTTTCTATAAGATCAAATGCTATTTACAATTACTCCATGTGTCTCAAGTTCTTAAAATGTATTAAATGTAGAAGAAACGGTGCTTTGAAAATTTTTGGCTTTTGTGTTTAGTGCCATTCTTTAATTTCTTAAAAAAATTAATTCACATATGTTTTAGGTACAAGATATCTTGGAGCCTAAGCATAAAACAGGATAAATCCCAAGTCCTTCAAGTAGGAGATTTTGTGAATAACCAGTTACCAGAGGGGTGCTCAGTTTGAAGGGAACCCACATAAGAAGTGGGGTAGCGTGCTCGCTTCGGCAGCACATATACTAAAAAAGAAGTGGGGTAGCAATTAGAGAGTAACAATACTGAGGATGCACTACTACACCTGTGCCTGGAAGCACACAGAAAGGAACCAGTGTCACTGGACAGAACAGAGAGCTGGAGCATGAAGAAGGGAGCTGCTGGGATCCATAGTCATTTAGGGATGCAGCTTCTGTAACAATCAGGGTGCTGAGGTAGAATAGGAGCAGGGAGGAAACATCCTAGCCTCTTTCTCTTCCAACCTGCTAATCTCCTTTGGCCAAACCGAAACAAGAGTCAGTAGTAAAGGGAGAGAAACGATGGAATCCTTCAGGATAAGCCTCCCAGGACACTGAATAGGGCAGCAGAAGGGGAAGGTAGAGAATGGACTGGGTGGGACAGGGTGAGTTGAATTCAGAGAGTAAGGAGCCCAGATTTGCAGCCTCTGTCTCTGTTTCTGTCTCTGTCTCTCTCTGTCTCTCTCTTGCCTAGAATGTGGAATCACTCTTGCTAAATGCCACTTTATTGTCAAGCCTCCCACAAATTGTGGGTTGCTCTCCACCCCCAAATCCAAATGCTTCTTGAAAAAGTATGGCTGATTATCCTTGCAACATTATCGTTTGCGTTTATTCAAGGATATTTATTGGGAAGCTACTATGTATTGGGAAAAGGTCCCATTTGTCCTCCAACCATCATTCCTATTTATGGGGATTGTTTTACCTCCCATTTTCCAGTGAAATTTCAATTAATCCTCTCTACTTGAACCAGTATTTATGTAAGCCCATCTGCTTTACTTTTTTGGTAAATCTCAATTTCATTTGACTTGATAGTTTGTCCTGGACAACTGAATCTCAGAGGCTCTCAGAATTTAACAAATAGTTTATAGCTTTTTCTGGACTGGAATTTGAGGTGCTGGTAGCTTTAATTTTTTTCAAGAGCAATACTTTTGGTTCTGTAAAGAACTTTCAAAATAGAACCTGTCTTTCCTGAATTCAGATAATACTTTAGCCAGAAAACAATGTTTTCTAAGAGTCTGTCTATATGAATGGCTTTCAAATTTTTTAATGCAGCACACAATAAAATACATTTTATATTTGAACCTACTTCATAAAATGAAACTATTACCTTGTTTTGATGTATTTATTATGTTCTATTTACTTCTCTGAAAAGTACAAAAATCATCCCACTGAATTGATTTCATAATGCATTAATGGCTTACATTCTGCAGTTTGGAAAGCACTGTCCTATATAACATCTTGAAAAGCTATCCTTAAAATAAATCCAGTATCAGAATCTACATTAAAGGTAGCTCAGATGGCCTGAAATATTTAATTTTCAGCCATTACCAAAAGTGTCAGTATCACTATTATGTTTTCATTCTATATGGTCAGCCATGTTTCCCCAGACTCCCTTACTCCCGCTCTGGTCAAGGGTCCTGTGGTGATTGCCAGTTTGGCTTGTGGCTCACTAAATCCTCTTCATGAACACAATGTTTTTTGTTTGTTTGTTTTAACCTAAAGAAATCTGCCTACGCTCTACAACTAGTAGCTGTGGAGTGAAAGGTTTCACTGCAGTGACAACATAAATGGGTACCTGACTCGGGAAGTTTCTCTGCTGAAGGAAGGGGGAGACTTAGATCAGGGTCCTCTCCCTCAATCAGACCACATGGGAAGGGAGCAAAGGGATAAAAATCACAGCTACTACTCATCAGTCACTTACCATATAGGAAAGACATTTAATTCTTATGTCAATCTGGTGAGTAGTTGTTCTTATTTTCATATTAAGGAAGAGGGAAGAATTATTGTCATTTTGAGAGGAAGAAGCATTTTTTATCCTTAAGTGATAGGGAATTAAACATTGACATATCTAATTGACATAATCTAGAGGAAGAGAAACTACAGAAATAAAGTGACATTGTTGATTTCTACTACAAAGTTTGAACAGGTACAGAGGAGAAAGAAAGTGTGAGGTTGCTTCAGGACTTTCAGGAAAACACATACTGAGATTGTTTCAGAGAAAAGGAAGTTAGCAGAGACTTGATGCTTTGAGAACCTAGGAAGTATCAGCATACAATTTAAAGACGTGGTGCTGTTAGTCATCTTATTGGCAGATAACTAGTTTTAATATGTTTTGTAAAGAACTTCTCTCAAACATTGGTTAAAAGCACCAGAAGAACAGGCACACAGTCAAGGTCAGAGGTCAAGTACATCTTCTTGGTATTCAGGCTTTTTCATTTTTTATATGCTATTGTTATAGCTATGCTTGATAAGCAAACTAACTATAGAGATTTTTTTTAAGCCGAATGGATATCTGTGCATCTTACATAAACATTGGTAAAATATCTCTCTGGGTTTTAGCTTTCCAGGACTTAAATTGTCCATGAAATAACTGTTTTGCTTATTTTATTAGCCAAAAAAAAAAAATCAAAGCAGATCATTTGATGGTTATAACTTGAGGTAGGGGTAGGGGTAGGGGTAAGGGTAGGGGTAGGGGTAGGGGTAAGGGTAGGGTTCCTCTTAGATATTTCTCCAAACATTAAATATGGATAATAAAACTACAAGAAATAGAAAAAGAACTTGGAGTTTAAGCCACATATAATTCTAAAATGCTTACATTACATAAATAGTACAAGTTCTAAAGTTGTGGACCCACAGAATTAAACGTCTGTGGTGCCTGGGAAGTAATATGTTTCCTCAAAAATCTACTGAATCCTAAGAACTGATAATGTACCACCCTTAGTGCAAATACGAAGAGAAACCATATATTGACCTATAGTAAATATCTACTCAATGTAACAACTGTAACTCCACTAACAAAATAAAAGATAATAGGAAATAGAGAGATCTTTCCCATATTTGAAGGGGAACAAGAGGAAGGGGAGTTGGGGAGGAGGGAAAGGGGATGGAAAAAAAAGAATTGAAGAAAAAAGGTAATAGAGCTCTTGTAAATGGGAAGGAGACCAAGAATTGGGAGGAGCACAGAGAGATGGGAAGGGTAAGGGATAAAAAAAAGAATTAAAATGTGTTATATGTATATACCAACTCCCCATGATAAATAATTATTAAGTACTACAACCATACTAATAAAAAAAGAAACCCAATTAATCCGAAAACTCCTTTTAAGTTGTTTCTTAGAGAAATGTCGAAAAGATTTGTAATGAAGACAGTTGAAGTCATGGTCACGTGCAGGTACCGCCTCTAAAAATTCACAGGTGGCTTTCTAATAAATTTCAGCCTGGCCTTTGGCTTTGCAGACAATGATGTTTCCATTAGATTTGATCTACTTAGGAGAAAGAGCTCATCAGCTTTCATCAAGCCTCCTTCCACTATCTTAGTCCAGACATTCTGTCTTGGAGATCACAGTGGTACTCTCTGTAAACGGTCACTCCAAGCCAGAGGCTAATGAGCCAATATGCATGTTCTCACTAAAGTTAATAGTAAAGGTTAGATATCAGTTTTGTAGGGAAGCCATACTGCAACAGCAAGCAGAGACACCAACATGACACCCAGGATTTGAAGGCTGATTTATTTAATGTTGGATGAGCACTGACTAGGAATCAATTGTTCTGCAAAATGTCAGGTCCCAATCTCTGGTGATCTAGGGCTTATATGGGATAGGCAAGCAGGAAATACCAAGGTAGAATGACTTATCAATTGGGGATTGGTTCTTATGATGTGCATCACAGTAACCAGCTATGCATCACAGTGACCAGACACTTCTAGGTGACAGAAGCAACCAGAACTGGAATAGGAACTATTACCTGGCAACTGAAGTAGATTGGCTGGGGGGAATTTTCTGCTACACTTCCCCCTTTTAGTTTCCCCAGCAAATCTTTGCTAGACATATTACATGTGATTTTCTGAGACAAGGCCCTACTAGTGCAGTAACATTAGGGTTGTCAGTGATCCCAGGATGGGCTATAGCCAAGGTCTTCAAGATTGTCTTATTACAGAGTCTTTTCCTAAGTTGTTTTTAGGAAAAGACATAATTTAGGCCTGTCTATTCTGTAACATTACTCTGGCAAGGTAGTGAGGGAGTTAATCTGGTCTTTTAGTTAAACTTTTATGGAGCTAGTTACAAGCTGTTTTTGGTACCAGTGTTGTGGCTTGAGCTTGCAGAACAAATGGTGGGAGGGTGTCTGGCTCTGATCTTCCAGGAATATTGGGTAAAATTTTTCTGGCTGGGGTTGATGTGTTCAGTAGCAAGAGAGCTTTTGCCAAAATAGTTTTGTCCAATGTGACTACAGCATATCTAGCCTATGGGACTCCATTTGTAACAGAGCTACTTCCATCCATAAGTAGGGTGTACTCAGCATCTGTCAGGGGGTTTATTTTTAAAGTCTGATCAGCTAGTATGCCATGTGGCACCTGGACAGTTAAGTCTCAGCCTAAGGTGAGCTTGTCAGCTTTTTTGATCAGAAAGACAGTAGCTATTTGAGTGTTGAAGGCAAAGAGGGGTCAGCCCTTAGCAACAGGCTTCAGGTATTTGTATAGGCAGGTCACTGGGCACTTCCAGGGGCTGACAGTCTGAATCTGAGTAAGCATCACTGTTTTTGTGAACTCAGAGATACAGATTTTATAGAACTCAGCAGCTCCAAGAAATTTGTAGTCTCTTTTTTATAAACAGTTTTTGTGAGCTTGTAGCAGAGCTTTTGTGCCTTTCCAGCAGGCAGCTTGGAATCAGAAGTGCTTTTTTTAAATCAGGTTTCTGGTAACAGTGATTGATGGACTTTTTGCCTTCTTTTTTGATGTCTTTGAGAAGTGCTAGACTGGGCTGTTTCTAGGTGAGATAACCTTTGGAAAGGCCTTGGCAACTGATTGTCAGGGCTGATGGTCCAATATTTTTCTCAGTCAAAATGTGGAACTCAGAAAGAACTATTTGGGTGAGTGTTAGATGATGCCATCTGACCAGGATAGCCATAACTGTGAAGTAGATTTCAGGGCAGGGCCTCTATGGCCAAATGCAGACAGTGGCGAGCTGGTACCAGTTTAATTGACTGGAAATAAATGAGTTGGGAGCAGGGAGTGAAGCTATAGGTATTGGCAGCAACTGTGGCAACTGATGAGGGTGTCACAGTGGAATTCTCAGGAAGAACGGGCCTGTTTTTTCCATTTTGTTTTCTTTGAGCTGCAGGGAGCAGTTTGGCTTCATTTTTAACTCCATAAAAGCCCTTTTTCCTGCAGTCAGGGACAGTGGATTTTGACTAATTAATTCCCATCTCTGACTTCCTATATATGTGTTCTATTCATTTAAATGATGGGGCAACAGACAAAGGGTGGGTGCCCCTTAGAGAGAGACCATTCAGATGTCTGCCTGGCCAGGCCCCTCTTGGGGACTTAGATATGATTTAGCTAAGGAGGGTGTGGGGCCTCTGTTATGCCATATGTCAATTGCCATGGAACTGCAGTTGAGGGCCCAATCAGTCATAACCAGTGCTTCCCAGTCTTGGTGCACAGATGGAGCAGCCTATTGCTTAGACTGTCTGGTCCACTTACTCACACATTCATTCAACAGGCACTCAGAGGTTAAAATATTTCAACCCCTTTCCCTCCAAGGTGATCCTGACTAACAAAGGTTGATCAGACTCCCCTTCTGCTTGATCTGAGCATGACTGACAGACAGACTAAGTAGGGTGCCCCCAGGGGTCTTACTGGAATCAGGCAGGCAGGGAGACAGACAGTCAGACAGACAGATTGCATCCTCCTCCCTTTGCTGTCTGACGTGAGATACTCAAGTGGGAAGCTAAGAGTTCTTTTCCAGACCTCCAAGGGAACTCAAGAAATCTCGAGGGTGCATCTTCCTGATGGGACCTGGAGAGTCCTTGCTCCATCCTCAAGGGCCACAACTGATGATCAAAGAGGTCAGCATGGTTGGTCTTCATGGCCAACACAGCAGATGCAACAGCAAGCAAAAATACTGAAATGACACCCAGGATTTGAAGGCTGATTTATTTAATGTTGGATGAGCACTGACTAGGAATCAACTGTTCCTCAAAATTTCAGGTCCCAATCTCTTGTGGTCTAGGGCTTATATGGGATAAGTAAGCAGGACGTACTGAGATAGAATGGCTCGTCAACTGGGGATTGGTTCTTATGATGTGCATCACAGTGACCAGCTATGCATCACAATGACCAGCCATTTCTAGGTGACAGAAGCAACCAGAACTGGAATAGAAACTATCACCTGGGCAACTGAAGTATATTGGCTGGGGGGAGGGTGGGTATTTTCTGCTACAATACTATCTGAAAGGTGGACTCTGTGTTTTCCAAATAAGTTCCGATTTTCTCTGTTAGTCTTGGAACATATGTAAGGAAAAGAATAGAAAACTAGGTTTGGGGCCAACATGAAGAAATGCTCTGTTAAAAAAAAAAAGAAAGAAAAGAAATTCTCTGTAGATACAAGTGTAGGAGTGTTTAGAAGGGCCGGCTCTCATTAAGCAGGATTTGCTCTCTTCCAACTGGACATGCACAGGAGCTGGTTTTTTAAAAAGTATTAACTTATTTTTCCCCCTTCAAGCTTAGCCAGAGACCTCATGGAGGTCTAAACTCAAGCCAAGCTTGATCTGTTTTAATTCAACCACTGTTGATTTATGGCTTAGTAAAAAATGTCTGAGAATTTTTTTAAGCTACAAAAAAATTTATTTTTATCCCAACTTGACTCTCTCACATCTCAAATCCAGCTGAAGGGATATTTCTCAGACTTTCAAAAGACAAAGCCATCTTTGGAATGGTTGTTCTAAAAGCGTCAAATCTCAGTAAAAAAATCCTGAGAGAGTTTACATACAAGTAAAAACAAATTTATTGGAGGACCATATGACACATTAAGTATGTTCATTTGATTCCCTTTGAAGAGACTAAAATAGAATCAACCCAAGGTCGAAAAGGAGGTATGGGACAGGTTGGGAATGTTTTCTGAGGGTTTATCAGGTAAGAAACAAAAGTTCCCTCTTCTTTATTCTATTTACTCCTTTTCTTGTTTTTACTATTTCCCTTCTAAAAAAAAGCAACCTAAATAAACTCCTCTAGTTGTCCAGACAAAAACAATCAGTGGTAAATTTCTGTCTCTCTGGCTCTGGGATGTATACTGTTACATAGTACAACTGGGAATTGGACTAATAAGTAATTATCAACAGTGAGAAAAAGCCCACAACAAGCCACTGGTGTCTCTCAGCTCTAACTTTTAATGGAGCTAACTCAGTTTCCCAGACAATTTTTTGCCTGCCTCACATAACATACAGCTGGGGTGGTGAGATTTAACCATTTCTTAGCTGTGGTTTTGTAGTGTTTATCTAGTGTTTTTCCTATAGGAGCACCTACTTTTCTCATAAAACTGTAAGCTGAAAACAAGAACTGTAAGTGAAAACAAGAACCAATCTATATTTTTGTCTCACCTTCTGCAGTTTTAACCTCCAACCAGTTTGTGTCCTCAGAAGAGCATATGGGGAACCACGGGAAAAGAGGCCTTTCTTCCTGATGTGGAGGAAGAAAAAGCATACATTTCGCTGGTGATGCAGCAGCTCCACTCATGAACATTAATACATATCCAGTGCTGAGACTGGCTTGGCTCAGATCTAGAATTACTAATTTTTACTTCTAATGCTTTAAATTCCTTCCACGGTTTTAGTTTTTCAATGTCAAGAACAGGCTCCCCTCTTCTTTTCTGTAATTACACAAAACTCCTCGGAGACCACGGCCACATCTGTGATGTACATTAGCTTTCTTTGCCCCAGACATCATCCTGGTGTATATCAGATAATGGATTAATGGGCAAAAAATAGATCTGACCACGAAAACAAATGAAATAGTGGAACAGAATAACGTTTAACTAAAAAAGAAAATCCTGTTGGATTCTTTTCATGTATACTTTTGCCACAAAGTGGCATTAGTGCCTGTTAATGGACTTAAAAAAAGAAAACCTGAACATATATTCAGCATTTACATTTTTGTGTGTGTTATAAAAATCACATTATAAGTGTTATCTCATTTCACTCTTACAACAATTCTAGGAATCATTACCGTTTACAATTAGGTTGTATTACTGTTGAATATGTATCATCAATACTTAGTATGATTCTCTTGTTCCTTAAATGAGGTTATAATGTCTTTGTGTGGTTGTCTTGTAATATGTGAAGAATTTATAGTGCTTATTATGTGTCTCCCTGTGTTTGTTGTATTACATTCTATAAACAGAGAATTCTCAAGACCATTTGCTCAAAGAAACAAACACATTGGGCATAGTAGAACATGCCTGTAATCCTAGCAACTCAGGAAGCTGAGGCAGGAGTATTCCACATTTGAGGCTAGTCTGGGAAATTCAGCAAAACTCTGTCTCAAAATAAAAAGATCTGTATATATAGCTCAGCAGTGGAACAGCCTTGGGTTCAATCCCCAGTGCTACAAAACCAAATCAAACCAAACCAGACTAAACCAAACGAAACCAGACCAGACCAAACCAAACCAACCAAACCAAACCAAACCAAACCAAACCAAACCAAACCAAACCAAACCAAACCACATTTATTTCTTTCTCAGTCCAGAAAACAGGTTTCAGTTTGGCTGGTGCTATACTACATATGGTTGTCAAACCATTAAGGGACCTTGATTCCATCCATAAATATTTTCTTCGCCATCTTCTAGGTGTGGCCAGTGTTAAGGTATCAGACTAGAAATGGCATTTATATCACATCTGCTTACTTTGGAGAAAACTTGTTCATATGACCATATCTAAGCTCGAAGGGGGCTGGGAGATAAATGTGTCTGTGGCAGCCATGTGTCTACAGTTCTGTTACTATGAAAGAAGGGTGGACTTTAAGTGAGTAGCCCACTGTGTCCACCATCATCTCCAATAAATATATATAATCAATTATAAACCCAGGCCTATGTCTTATTCATATCATCCTTATCACAGGCCTAAACATCTGCCACAAAAATAATAAATTTTTGGCTCATGTACCAGCATTCCTTCTTTGGTATTTATAGCTGACATCAGTAGTCACCTATGGCTCTCTCTTGACGAACTTGTATACCTCTCAGAGTCTTTGCACCACTTTCTCCCTGGAAACCATAAGCAATAAAGGGGAACTGGCACAGGATCTGAATTCTATTAACCATTCTTGATTGTAGGCATTCAGGTATTGAACAGAGAAGAAGAAACCATAATGATTTCCCTTCTATTTCCATGGAAACAGGTATGTTGCTTTCTGTTGTGATTTTAAAACATGTCTTCAAATACTTTGGCACACCTTCATTTGAGAGGTAGAGTTTAAGTCCCCTCTCCTTGAATGTAGGCCATTGATGACTCAATCCTAACATGTAGAATGTGCCACAAGCAATGCCAGGTGGCTTCTGAGGCTGTCATGAAAGGTTATTGCCTCTACATGGTTCTCATTCATTTTTTTTTTTTTTAAATTTTATTTTAAAGAGTAAAAGACCCTAGCTGTGCAGGCACCTGGGAAGTGGGCCACTTGCTCCTGGGAAGCCATATGGTGGGGAGCACCAGCCTTTGGGCTGGCCCCTAGCTGTGCAGGTGCCCAGGAGGTGAGCAGTCAGTGCCCAGGAAGCCACACGGTGGCACGCGCTGGCATGTGCCAGCCCTCAAGCCAGCCACTGCCACGTGGTCGAGAACTATCATGGCACAGAGAAGCAATGACACAATTGGGCCGCAGTGTGCCAGCTGCGGATGCCTGCCCCAGGGACGTGCATGAATCATCCCTACATGGAGAAACTCCTGGGAATACATGTCACACAACGGGTCACACTTGTCCCTCCCATTGAGAACCAGAAAGGTCCAGAGTGAGCGGAGGAACAGCTGCTGCACAAGGACTCAGAGAACACGAGATTACAGGCTATGCCCAAACACTCAGAGGTCTAATTGACCGGGGTCACAAGAGCCATTTGGAAGCTAGAAACCAGGAGGACCTTGCACAATACCTGGGGAGACCCCCTCTGGAAGCCATTCTTCCCCTGACAGTACAGGCTGCAGTGGAGGATCATGTGGATCTCCAGAGAGGTCTGCACTGAGATTCCTGCTGCCTGTGCTGACAGTTGGGGAGAGGACACTAAGTGGTTGCGGGGTCCCAATGCACTGAGAGGCTGGAGAGGAAAAGCTACAAAAAATGGCTTTTGCCTCAGATGGCTCACTTGAGATGTTAGTAAGAATTGCCTCCTCAGTATTCTTAGCTGTGACGAGGAGGAGGCCAAGGAGAGAAAACAAAAACACCAAGAAAAAGCAGCTGCTTTCGTTGCAGCACTAAGAAAAACAGACCCTAAGTCTGATTCTTGGGGCCTCAAGAAGAACCTGATGAATGCATTTATCTGTTACCACTGTTAAAAGCCAGGTCACTTCAAGAGGAACTGCCCTAAGAAGCCCCCTGGGCCATGCCCTGAATGCGAAGGTGACCACTGGAGATTGGTCTGCCCTCTGAAGTGGA
>NW_004955425.1:258438-263776 GCF_000276665.1 Chinchilla lanigera | reverse complement strand
CAGCTGTTACTCCGCTGACTCCCGGCCTTTCTGGCTCTCAAGGGCAGGGCCAAGAGAGACCCGCCGTGTGGCATGTTTTCCCAGAGGTTTCTCCATGTCGGGATGGTTCACGCACGTCTCCGGGCGGGCCTATTGTGTCGGTGCTTCTCTGTGGCATGGCGGTTCTCCACCGCGCGGGAGTGGCCAGCCCCAGGGCCGGCGTGCGTCTCCGCGCGGCTTCCCGGGCACCTGCTGCCTGCATTTCTGGGTGCCCCAGCCGCGCGGCCTCCCAGGCGCCTCAATCGTTTTTGAAATGCTCACTCTGGAGGACAGCTACCACATCCTGAGGACACTTACGCAGCTTTGTGGGATCCACCAGGAGAGGCATCAAGGACCCTGCCAAAAACGAGCATCAACCTGCCAGCTGCCTGAGTGAGCTACTTTGGAACAAGGCCTTCCAGTGCTAGTCAGCCCTCAAGTAATGTAACCTTGTCCAACATCTAACTGTAACCTCACAAAACACCTACAACGCTGTCCAGCTGAATTGCTCCCAAATTTCTGACCTATAGAAACCATAAAAGATTAAGTTTTATTTTTAGCCACTAAGTCGTAATAAACAAAATAACAAAAAAATTTTTTTTTTAGAATAGGATCTTACAATGTATCAGGAGAACTATGTGGGGAGCAGAGAAGATTTTAGCATTACTTTTTAGTTGTTGAGCTATTGTTTTGGTGATTGCAGCATCTGACTTGTACTAGACCAACAATAAGTCCATCTTTATTAGGTTGTGCAAAGCCAATTTACTGTTTAAGAAAAAAATCAATAGATTCAGAAGACAGAGGAAGTAATAGCTCTGCTGTGGTTTCCTCAGTCAGCTAGATTACAAGGGCTGTAACAGCTCAAAGCTCCACCTTTTCCATTCCAAGATACTTCTCAGGATGCACTCATATCCCACAATTCTGCCTGACTCTGTGGTGGTCATTTTCAATTGCTCTTGAGCTATCTCCTCTACGAAGTACTGTCTGGAGATCCCAATGCTACTGCAGAGTGCTTGCTTCCTTTCCACTTTGCATGGTTTGTTTTCCAAGGTAATTGTTCTTTAGACCACACAGAAGTGAAGGGGGCTAAACCCAGTTTCCCACCAACTCTGTGCCTTCTCTTGTGCTCTAGCACAAGTGTTCTTAACCTGAGACCGTGTTTAGTGTGATCATGTTTTCATTTGGAGGCAAGTAACAGAAATACATTTAGGTTTTTTTTTTTTTTTTTCAGTACTGGTAATTGAACCCCAGGCCTTCAGACTGAGTCACGTTCCCAGTGCTTTATTTTTTATTATGAGATAGTCTCTCTAATTTGCTAAGTTGCTCAGGCTGAGTTTGAACTTGTGATCTTCCTGCCTGTGCTTCCCAGAATGTTGGGATTACAGGGGTGTGCTACCATGCATGGCTACATTTGAACTTTTAAGAGGAAAGACAAGCACTTTGTTTTTGAGATTCAGTGACACCTTAATAAATTAAAAAGTGGGAATGAATCAGCTTCATTGGTGATTTGAAATTTCATAAATTTTCTTGTTCCTTGGGTCTTCTTGCTGAGCTTCGGGTCATTCTTACTGAACACCAGATCTCTCTGATATTTGCTCTGTGGGGCAGATGCAGAGTTACTCAGAGGACCAAAGTTAAAGGAGTCACCGTAAGAGGAAGCATTTCAAAATATGTCTGCTAGTATATGCATGCATTTGGGAGCAATATTGTACGTTCTCCTGGGCAAGTTGCTTAAAGTCTCTGAGATTCTGTGTCCTCATCTCAAAGAAGACAGTAAGAATACAGTGAAGGACAGAATAAATCAATCTACATGCGTAGAATATACTGACCACGTAATGAGCACACACCACAAATAAACAGTCAGTAATAGTTATGTTTATCAGACTTTGCACATTGAACTGCAAAAAAGTTAGGCAGTGACTCAGCCTCCTTAGATGAACGACAAAGCACATTATTTATATATGCAATATGTACATATGACATTGTATGCTTAAATTATATTTATGTATATTTAAAAGTACAGAAGAAATGATATAAAAGTCAACTATGGCTATCTTGGGAGGGAAGGTTAAGGTTAAAGAGAAATTCTAGCTTTAATTTGAATTGTTATCTCTATTTCAAAAACATCTGAAAAGAAGACACACTAGTTAATCATTATAAATTTTTTCTATGAGGGACAGAAAGAGAACAGATAGAAATGGCACCTTTCTGGGAACCAGGAAATACAGGCTTAGTCCTGGTTGTGGCGCTAATTCAGTATGATCTTGAACAAACTGTCACTCCCTGGGCTCTAAATAATCCAACTATAAAAGCAGGGCTGAGCCAAGCTCTAAATAAGAACAATGCCAAGGGTTCCAATTTACCTTGTTGCCAATTCTGTGTGAGATGCTTTATCTGTAGCAGTGATTCTCAAGCCTTAGCAGCATTAGAATCATTTGGAGGGCTTTGTAGAAAATGGGCTGGTTTCTGATTCAGTATATGGCTTAGCCTGTTTTGTAGCTGTAACAGAATACCTGAGACTGGGTAATTTATGAAAAAAAGTTTATTCAGCTTACTGTTCTGGAGGCTGGATGTTCTAGGTTAGGAAGCTACATTTAGTGAAGGCCCGGTACTGCATCATAATCATAGTGGGAAAGTGGAAGGGCAGGAGAGCACATGGGAAGGGACAAACAGAAAAGGCAGTTTCACTTTATAGCACCCTGCTCTTGTGGTAACCAATCCAGCCCTCTGACAGTAAGAAATCATTCACAATCATGAAACTCAACCCAATCCAGCAAAAAGGAATTAACCTCTCCTCAAGACCTAATCCTCTTGCAGGTACCTCTTCCCAGCCCTGCTTCAATACTATAAAATTTACACTTTTGGGCTGAGTATGCAGCTCATGGTAAGATGCTTGCCTAGTATATACAAGGCTTTGAATTCAATCTCTGACACTGCACTGGAAGAAATAAAGGAAAGAAGGAAAGCAAAGCAAAGCAAAGCAAAGCAATTTTAAAAGGGACAGACCTTATTTAAACCATCACAGTACGTGTTCAGGGTGCATTTCCAACAAGTTTCCAAGTGGTGATGCTGCTGCTCTGGAGCCCACACTTTGACGACCACTGGCTTACTTTATTTCACTTAGGACATACAATACCCCTGTGTTATGGTTTGGATTTGAAATATATATCCCCTAAAGTTCATGAACTAAAGGCTTGGTTGTCAGCTGACGAGACTTTTTGGGAGTGATTTAGGCTATAAGTTCATCAAATAGATTAATGTATTGATGGATTCATAGTTTGATGGTGATAGAAATAGAGGTAGGGCCTAATTCAAGGGAATAGACCATGGAGCTGTGACCATGGGAACTACATCATAGTCCCTCTGATTCTTTCCTTCTCTCTCTGCTTCCCAGCTGCCATGAGGTAGGCAGATTTGTTCCATCATGCCCTTCCACTGTGATGTTCTAACTCACCTTAGATCTACAGCAATGGAACCCCTGACTGTGGATTGAAACTTTGTCACAGCAAAGAAAAGCTGACTAACACATCCTGTGTGACATTATACTTTCAATTGTTTAAGTGGGGAAAGTGAGACTCACAGAGAACTCAGAGATAGTCTCACAACTACAGTTTGAGTCCAAAATTATTTGGACCAATGTCCTTTCTGCTACTATATTGCCTTTCTCAGAGATTTCTTCTTCCAATTTCAACTTATTATGTATTTAGTTTACAAACAATAAAACCCAGGCATCTGAGAACAAACCAAAGTTCTCCATAAAAATCTCAAGAAAATCCCAAGCATGAGTAGCTACTACCTGTGGTTGGTGAGTCAGAGGCTGAACCCCACAGCAGACTTGAGAGGAGGGTGACAAACTGCTGAACTCTGTCTGTGGCTACAGGGATTGCAACCTCATTAAGATACCCTTTTCTTTCCCTTCTGCTCTAGTTTGTTTGGTGTTATCTGGGTCTCTTAACTTATAGTCATTTCAGGGGCAAAAAATTATGGAAATAAGCTGTTTTCAAGTTTGACTTTTCTTTTAAATTCATGATGCTGTGGTGTCCCTAGAAATGGTTCTTTTCCTGCCTTACTCTGTAGAGTGAATTCTCCACTAAGCAGCAAATGATTTCAAATGCATGCCGACTGCCGTGGACCGCTGCCAGGAAAGAAGCGAAAATAAACTGGTGACAGGAAGTGTCGCAGTTCATGGAAAGGGCAGTGAGGATACAGTGGAGCAAGCCCATGACACCTCCGGGTCCACATGCTGAAAAACTTACCGAGACAGGCTGCACAGCCACAAATCTCCTAGTAACTCATTAAGCAAGGGGAAACGCTCCCAGAAACATCTCTCTCTTTTCCTAACACCCTTTGTCTCTTAATTTCCAAACTCTGGGTTCATTTCTATGTCAGCAAGCCTGGCTGAGTCTCTCTAAATAACTCCTTCATTCGTGACGAACACCCTGCAGCAACTGATGCTTTGACTCTAAGTGATTTAACAGCCTGAGGTTTCCAAGCTTTAGGATCACAAGACGGATATATGATCAGTGAGAACTAGAAACAGCATCAAGAACAGCATGAAGAATGGTGGAAATGGAAGCGAATCATATGGAGCTTTGCCCAGTGAAGGGATTATAAGGCTTGGAAGGAACATTTCAGGGATAAAATATTATATTAAAAGTTAGTCATGAGATGAAATAAGATGACAGAGCCAAGGTTAATCATATCAATCATATCAATAAATGTAAATGGGTTTAATTTACACTTATTACTAAAAAAGGATTTACCAAAAAAGATTTGCAGGTTGGCTAAGAGTAAAATGCAATAGTCCTCTTTACATAAGAGACACACATCTAAAACAAGAGATTCTGAAAGGCTAAAAATAAAACAGTAGACAGATATTAAGGTAACATTCAAACGAAGATTTAAAAGTAGAGTTGCAGTCATGATATTTGACTAGATGAAATTCAGACCAAAAAGCATTAAACAAGACAAAGAAGGAGATTTTTAAATGCTAAAGGCAACAAGTCACAATGAAGATGTGCTTGTTATTAATATTTATGCACCAAACAATTGGAAAAATAAGAGAAATAGAAACCTGCTAATAAGAAATTTAATATATCTCTCTCAACTCAAGACAGATCAGGTGGACAGTAAGGATATAGAAGATCCAAAGTCATAACCAACAAGGTAGATATTACAGATGTATATAGACATCTGAATCTCTGTAGTTGAGAAAATATCTTTTTAAAATGACATTGAAAACTTTAGCCACAAAGAAAACCTCAATAAACTCCAAAGACCTAAAGAACATTTTTGATCATAATATAATAAAACCAATAAT
>NW_004955425.1:247098-258338 GCF_000276665.1 Chinchilla lanigera | reverse complement strand
AAAACTTTAGCCACAAAGAAAACCTCAATAAACTCCAAAGACCTAAAGAACACTTTTGATCATAATATAATAAAACCAATAATTTTTAATAAAATAAAAAGAATATTCTCTCTAAATTTTTTAAAAATAGGTTAACAAACAGCTCTTAAGAAGTAGAAGCACAATGTACAGAATTTCCTTTCTTTTTTTTTTTCCCCAGTACCGAAATCAAACTCACGACCTCGGGCTTGCCAAGCAGGCACTGTGCCGCCGAGCTAAATCCCCAGCCCCCCAGAATTTCTTGAAAATAACAATAATTTAAACACAAATAATTGAATCTATAATATTCAGCTAAAGCAAGAGGCTGAAAGCTTCTTTCAGCAGTAAGCTGAAGGAATCAAGAGGAATTAATTATAAAGACGGAAGTAAAAATAATGAATAAATGAATAGAACTAATAAATAAATCCTAGGGTGAAACAATCAACAAATACACAAATAACCATCTAGAAAATACATGGGAGAGCTCAGATACACAAAATTAGAAATACTGGCCATCGGTGGGTGAAAATAATCACCAAAGCAGAGGAACAGAGGAAGTCTAAAATAAAAACATAAGAGACCGTTTTTCTCAACTCTTTGCAAAACTATTAGATGAAACGGATAGTTTTCTAGAATAATACAACCTACCAAAATTAGTTTTACTAGAGATACAGTCTTAAAAGAACAATTATCACAGAAGAAATAGAGAAAGTTAAGCAAAAACTTAACAAATCCTCACACAAAAAAGCACTGGGCTCAAATGGTTTCATGGGGGAAATTCTACCAAATCTTTAAGGATCACATATGTCAGTGTTGTTTAAGCATTGAAGGAGAAGCAAAGAACAAGAAGCAAACTTCAGAAGATTTGAGCATTAACAAAAATAACAACTGCAATGGACTAAAATATGTAAAATATGTTTATACTGATTTAATATAAATACCTGCTGGTAATGTTACAAAAACAAAACAAAACAACAAAATTCATAAGTCACCTTTGGAAAATGTCAGGGATTGTTATTCTTCCATTTTTTGCAGTGCTGGTAATTGAACCCAGGGCCTTGTACATGCTAGGCAAGCAGTTTACTACTGAACTACACCTCCAGTCTGAGATCTATATTTTGAAACCTAGACATAAAGAAACAAGCATTCATACTAGTTTTCCCATATGAATTATGGGAATTATATGTCACGATAAGGATATATATCCCTTTGCAGAAAATTTCAGCTAATAAATGAAAAGTCCCAATAGGTATAGAATATCACTCTTCTATAATCCCTAACAAAGTCTGTGGATCTGGGCTATGATCATTGAAGACTACTCACTTCTCAAAAAGAAAGGAGAAGTGATAGACATTATGCATTTCCCACTGGAAATCTATCATACCATCCATCATATATTCTTGGCATGAAATCAAACTTTAATCTGACCAAGTCTGTAGAACTACTAATTTACAAGAAACACAGTTCAGAGGAACATGCTAAGTAATATCATAGGTATGCAATCAGCAAAATCCAGAATATGGAAACTCTATAGGACATATGACTCAGTCTCCTAAACAAATGGATTATGCAGGGGAAAGCAGAGATGGAGAGGGAATCTCTACATTAAAAGAAATTTAAGAAACTTTAGCCAAACCAACATGTGCATGCAATTTGGATCCTGATTTAAACAAATTGTAACATTTATGTGATAATTAGGGGAAATTTGGACACTGGTAATATTTATTGTTAATTTTTAAAAGTGTGAAATGGGTATGATAATTTAAAAAGAGATAATCTATATATTTCAGAGATATACACTGAAATACTTAGAGATGAAATTATATATAGTCTAGGATATGCTCCAGAAGATTGAAAGTGGGAGTTAAAGAGAAGCAGGAAAGGTTATAAATGAAATAAGATAGGTCAGGAGTTAGTATTAAAGGAATCTGAGAGATGGGAATATGGAGATTCCCTATACTAACTTTTTTTATTCTCATATATGTTTGAAATTTCACAAATTAAAATGCATTTGGTTGTATTTTAAAAATCAGTTATCATTAGGGTGATAGCTGTTATACCCTTTATATGCAATCTCTCTTTTCCAGATTCCTCACAAAGATAATAGTTTACTTCAAAACATGAGTAAAAATACCTCTTCTCAAGGAATAAAACAAAATGTATCAAGCAGGTGTGGTGTCACATTCCTGTAATCCCAGCATGCTGGGAGGCTGAGGCAAGAAGATTGCTAATTCAAGCCCAGCCCCAATTTAGCTACTTAATGAGAATCTGTCTCAACATAAAATTTTAAAAAGGGTAGAGAATGTAGCTCAGTGTAAAGATTCTGGGTTCAATGCCCAGTAACACACACAGATACACACAATTCGTCATGGCCTAATTTCTTAGTAGGTCTTCATGCAATGTTTGGTAACACCTAAAGTATACTGAGTGCTCTGTATGTGGCAAGTATATTCTAAGGGCCTATGTAGATCAATTAACTTATTCTTAAACATATTATTTTCTTATTAGAGATGAGGAAGTAGAAGCCGAGAGAGCGTGATTATTCAGGATGACGCGGCTGAGGTAAGAGATGGAGGCAAAGTTTGAACCTAGGCTGGCCGACTGCAGATCATATTCCTTAAGTTATCCTGATCCCTAACTCACTAACTACTGAAATGTCAACATCTTCTCTCTTCCTCTGAGACAGGAGCTGTCCACGCTTGTCCTGTGAACACTGCACTGACATTAAGAGTCTGGCTCTTACGGCTTTGCTGGGTATCAAGATCTCCTCCGAGCTTCAGTTTTATCACAGATGGAGGGTGGAGCGAGTTGAACTCTTTGATGCTGACTCCTGCAAGGCTATGTAGCCTTATCAAAGTTGCATAACCTCTCTGAGTCTGGGGCTTTATCTCTGAAGAGGGGATTATTTTTCCTACTTCATAGGGCAATTGAGAAGAAAGGCCATATGTGAAAAATGTGGTAAATGATTATTACTATTATTCTCCTAGAAGAGTCTGTAAGGATTGAGGAAAAGGCCCGTTTACCAAGGGAAGCCCAAATAGGCCTTCCAAGGACATGTTGGTGACTCTGTGGTTATACCAACAAGCATAGGACACAGAGGAGCCCCAAATCTTGAACTAAGAGGGAACGCAGTAGTTGTGTGAGCCATCATTTATGAAACCCCCGTTCTAGATACTTTACAAATCTTCCCACATTCAGCTTGGCTCAGCTTAGCAGGTAAATATTAATGGCATGCTTATGGCTAGGATTCAAATCATAGTTTATCATCTGCCTCTGATAAGAATTTTTATCCTGTGTGCAATAGCGTCTTACTATTATATTTAACATGAAATGTCCAAGTCACCAGTTAAATAATTTTTTTAGTCACAAATAAAAGAAAAAATCAAGAAAAGTAAAAAGAAAAAGACAGTCCACCCACAAATTTACCTACTAGCATTCAGAAACAACTATGATCAACTTTTCAAGTCTTTTTGTTTTTTTAATGGGCTTTTCTTATATAATTGAGATCAGGAAATAGTAAATAGATTTCAGAAATCTAGAAGCATCAAAATAATAAAATGTTTTCAGATTGTAAGGATCTCAGAGTAGAGAGGCATCAATCATGTGTGATTTTGTCTCCCACACCCAGAGAACATTTAACAATATTTGGAGACATTTTTCACTGTCATAACTTGAGGGAGGGAGGTTGATGCTGGCATCTAGTGTGCAGAGGTCAGTGATGCTCCTGAATATGCTGAATGCACTGGACAGCTCCACAGTAAGGACCTTACCTGGCCCCTGTCTGAATAGTGCTGAGATCGAGAAACCCTGATCTATTCAACATCACCAAGTACAGCAGTTTTGACAGTGTTGCACATAGGAAGCTGGATTTCCATGGCAACAATCCAAAGTCCAGATGGTCCAGCCTGACCAAGTGTCAAGGAAATGCCTGTAGATTTCCTACATCTCTGAGGAGGCCGGTATCCATGTCCTGCCTCTGGGTAGGGTTTGACATGTTCTTATGAAGGATGCTTTCCTTGCCCTGCAGCATCCCTCTGCTTCATCAGGACTTAGCAGTGAGCCCAGAGATCTGGGAGGGAAACTGGAAATAGCACTCCCACTGGATATGAGAGTGTGGGATAAATAAGTGAGACATCAAGGACACAGTGAAAATCAAGAAGAGGACATAAACACCTCAGCCAGGAGAAAGGTTCTGAATCCATCCACATAGCCATCAGAGTGTCAGGGGAATTGACCAGGCCCCAGCAAAGAGAAAGCCTGGAACTGAGGGGTGCTCAGAGTCTCAGCTGCCACTGTCTTTCACACACTACTGGTGAAATCAAGCTAGAAGAATAAACAGAGACTTCACCCATAGGCATTTTTTTGCTAGGGCTGCTGTAACAAAGTACCACAAGCTAAGTGGCTTAAACAACAGAAATTCATTCTCTCACACTCTGGAAGCTGGAAGTCTATGATCAAGGTCTTAGTGGGGCTGTTCTTCCTCAGAAGGCACTGCGAAAAGATCTCTTCCAAACCTCAATACTGGCTACTGGTTGTCCCTGGGCCTGTGGCAGCCTGACTCATCTTCACATGGTGTCCTCCCTGTGTGCATTTAGGTGTCCACATTTCCCTTCTTTATAAGACACAAGTCCTACTGGATTAGAAATCTCCTTACTCTACTCTGACTTTCCTTCTACTTAATCGTTATAACAGCTACAATCTTCTGTCCAAATATGGTCACATCCTAAGGTACTGGGCATAGGATTCAACATATGCATTTTGAAGACACACAATTCAACCCAAGCAGATATTTGGATAGGGGTTTCACTGTCCCTGCCCAAGCAGGAGGATCTAAATTGTGCTGATTGCTTGTGGTTGCTTGTTGGTGATAAAGACCTTCCTGTGTGAATGTCTGTCTCCTAGAAGGGCCCCCAACTGTGTTTGCACCTGGAGGAGGTAGGAAAGAGGGAGTCATTCTGAAGCCCAGATTGACAAAGGGGGATTTAGATAAGAGGACTCATGTAGCAAAGTTATCTACGATGGTGGGGAATTTAGCTTACCCCTAAGAACCTGTGTGACCTAAACTAAAACAGAAAGGAACAGAAGGAGGAAGGGATTTTGGAGATTAGTGTAGGAAGTGAGTAGAGAAAAAAGAGTAGTGTGCCCTGGCACACCCTGCAATGGGGGTTTTGTAGGCCATGAAAGACATTTTTGTGCATATACAGGTTAAATAGATTGGAGTTTTACAAAGAGGATCTTGTGCTAGAGGATCCTAGCAGTTCTGTAGGATACTGAATAGATATATGAGGAAAGGGCTTCGTGGTAAAGTAAGCTTGTGGAGCAATATGAAGGTGGATTTCATTTTGACAAGATTTAAAATCTAATTTTTAAATATAGACTTGTATATTCAAGAGTAAATAGCAATCAATATATATCCACTCAACTGGGCCACAGAAATTTTTTTAGAGTATATTGAAAGATGCATTTTAAGACATATTCAGCTAGGTGATGGATGAACCCATTGTGAGCAGAGCCGCAAAAGTGGTGGATACAGTAGATAATAGTCCTGGAAAATCTCTAAATTGCAATAACACCATTGTATATCCACTTTTCCTATATCTTTTCTCTCTTGTCAATAAATTGAATCTCTTTGGTTTTTGAAATATTTCTTGATGAAATCCTCAATATGGATTACATATCTAGCAAAACCATTCTACGTAATGCCACAAATCTACCACCATCTGTAGACATGCATCTCACTTTTCTAAAGTCAGCCCTTCCTGAAAAGGGTCAAATACATGTGCCTGTGAGCCACCATCAATTTATTTAAATTAACACAGAGAGAAAGCCATCACTATATGGCCTTTGCAAAGTCTACTAGCTGACTGAAACAAGGTAGGGTTTACAGAACCGACTTCAGGTCTGAGCTTCATTTTCTTTTCACCCATAATTTAAATCATGCATTTCCTTCCCCAAGAAGGGAAAAATGAAATAGCAGCAACCCAAAACCTGGAGACAGATAGTTTCTTTGGGAAGTGAGATCAGAAATTCCCAATGAAGAAGTAGGGAAAGTAAGACAAAGAAATAAGGGAAACCAACAATTTGGTTTGGGTCTGTGATAAGCAG
Organism: Chinchilla lanigera; assembly: GCF_000276665.1. Taxonomy (NCBI): domain Eukaryota; kingdom Metazoa; phylum Chordata; class Mammalia; order Rodentia; family Chinchillidae; genus Chinchilla; species Chinchilla lanigera. The sequence goes on along the minus strand of NW_004955425.1, from coordinate 252,215 downwards.
GTGCTTCTGAGGTTGTGAGGCTTGGTTGCCTGGAGAGCTGAGGAACATCTGGGAAAGTGTGTAGAATGTGCCTTGGAGTTATGCCATCAGGGGATGTGGTTTCTGGAGAACTGACTGCCCACTGACTTCCCCAAGTGAATGGACACTGTACTGGGCTGGATGATGTCTCCCCCAAATTCACATACTTCCTGGAACTTCACAGTGTGATCTTATTTGGAAAGAAGTTTGTTGTAGATGGAGTTAGTTAAGGTGGGCCCCTAATCCAAAGGGACTGGTGTCCCTATAAGAGGAGGAGAACACGTACAAAGATAGACACACAGCGGGATGATGGCCTTGTGAAGGCAGAGGTAGAGAATTGAATAGTGCTGCCAGAAACCAAGGAGCACCACAGATTACCAGGATCTATCCAAAGTTAGGAAGAAGCAAGGATAGAACTGCTGTCTACAGCCTTCAGAAACAGTGTGTCCCTGTTGGCACCTTGGCTGGATTTCTAGCCTGTGGGACTGACAGAGTATAAATTTCTGTTGTTTTAAACTGCCTAGTTCACAGAACTTTGTTACGGCAGCTCTGGGAGACTAATGTACCAAAGGTATTATGTCCTCTCAACTCTTAGTACCCAAGTAAGTGTGTGGGCGCACTCAAGATGCAGGTAGTTGGGCTGCAGGCTGTCCTAGTTGCATTGAGCTCAGAGGTGGACCAAGAATATGTGAGGCAGAACATTAGCAGTGTCTGCCACCATAAGTATTTTCATTAATGAAGAGACATTTCGACATGGCGGAGTACATAAGTTTAGATGACAAGTTCAGATCTCTGGTTTATCACTTACAAGTTTCAAGACCTTATGCAAGTTGCATAACCCTTCTTAGACTTAGCTTTCCTTATTTATAAAATGGCCATGAGATTATACTTCCCAGTCATTTAGAATAAAATGAATTCAGTTTTATAAAGAACATGATAGGGTGACAGATACAACATCTATTATTATTAGATATTATTAATAGACTGTAACCTTTGGAGTCAAACAGACTTGAGTTTAATTTTCAGTCTTTGTCGCATTAGAGTAACCTTGGACCGGTTACTTAATTAAGTTTCAATTTTTTCTTTCCATAAAGAGAACAACACTGTGAAGCCCTTTGCTAGTTGTATCTTTTCTGTAGCAGCATAAAAGAATCATCCTGGGGGTGGCCTTTAAAGCTTCCCCTCAGTTAGGGTTCTGAGGTTTCAGGTGGCCTTTTTCAAATCCAGAAATTCTCCCTGGATTTGTGGTAGAGGGAAGAGCCTGAAGCAATGCATCCTCCTCTTAAGCTTTTGCTGGTTCTAATTCTTCACCCACTGTCCCTTGGTACTTTGTCCCTACCTTGGTACTTTCTCACTCCTGGCGCATAGCTCTGCATCTGACCTGTGCTGATAAAGCCCAGTTCCCCCAAGTGACACGTAGAGTCTGGGCTGCAGCAGGACTGGCTGCCCAGAGGGCATTCCTTTCAGTAAGGAGAGGAAGCTCAGTCGCCTGCCTGTGCCTTTGCTCTGTTGTGTCTGAGCTGGAAACGTGGCCTCCGCCTGCGGAAACATTGGCAGCAGCTCAGTGGAAAGGAGCTGGAGACTGTTTCCATGTGCGAGGTGAGTCAGCCCCTTCTCTGGCTCCTTGGCATGTGAAGATTGAGGTGGTACAGCAGGTGCTGGCTGGGTACCTTCCCACATCCATTTTACTCTCAACTAGTAGTTAGTCAAGTGCTCAGGGGAGGTGTGAACAGAGGGTAGGAGGACACCACCCACTGGACCCCATACACTCTCCCATGCTGCTAACATAGCTGTCCAATATGGTAGCCACATGCTGCGGTGGAGCATTTGAAATGTGGGCAAAAACTGCATAAAATATATTGGTCAAATTATTTTTACCTACTTCTTTACTGTGGTGACTAGAAAAATATTAAATTATATACCTGGCTCACATTGTATTTCTATTGGATAGCATTGGCCTTGGTTGGTGGAAGCATAAGACAGCAGAGCTGAAAGGCGTCTCCTGTATGGCCTAATGTGTCTCCTCAGTTCACACATGAGGACCTTGGACATGAGGTGTTGAGATGACCTTTCTATGAACCGGAACACAGATCCTTTTTCTCTTGGTCATGGCTGCACAGAAGTTGGGACCTTACAAATAAGCCAAAATGAAATAATAGGTTGAAAGTACATGTTTGTAATACAAGACTGTCATAGCAATAAGGTGTTTTAAATGTGTGATAGAGTTTGTTACTATTTTTTCCCTTCTCTGAGGAGCATAATAGAACAAAGAAGTATGTCTGCAAATCACCCAGAGAGGCAGATTCTTCCTCACATCCTTTAGCACCACCTCTCCCTGTCTGAGGAGTTTGTTGCTTTGGGCTGGGGATGTCCTCTCCTTTGTTACTTGTCTCCACCTTTTTTTTCTTTCCAACTCCTTGCACTTTAGGCCTCGGGACAAAGATATTCCTTCAGTGAAAGGTAGTTTTCCTGTCACGTAGACTTCAGGCCTGATCCCTACCACCTGTCCTGGAGCTGGACAGAGATACAACCACTTCCCAGCCTGTCTACTCCCAGCTACTGCTTTTGGGTGAGAATTTGAGCAAATTGGAGGCAGCCACTGGGATTCTGGGTGGAAAGAGTGGTGGCTGTGGACATGGCATAAAAGGGTAGGGTGAAGATTTTCTAGTCTGAGGGGCCTTGCACGTATGGCTTGGCTTGTCCTCTGTGCCGTGTGTCTGGTGCACTGGAGGTGTGGTTGTGTGTCTGAGAGTGAGCTGAGGATAGTGTGGTTGTGGGCTATCAAGGCAAAATGGTCCTTCCCGTGCCTGCACGAGTGTAGAGGTGACTTTGAGTCCTCTAGACCTAGGTGGAATTTGGGCAGGCTGTTGTGTGAGGTTGAGGGCCTCTTCAGGTAGGTGTGGCTTTGGAAGGTCATGGTTGTGGCTGTATACTTTAAGGTTACATAGGCCCCTAGAATGCAGCCTCACGTGGTCTTTTTATTTCAAAACATAGGGCATTTCCTATTGACACCAAAGGACTGCAAGAAACTGCAGTGAGATCATTGTCCTTTATTTTCTTTCCTCCTTATTGCCCCTCTTTTTCCATGCTTTCCCCCTTCCTCTCTTTTTTCCTATGTACTTCATTTCAAGCTTACATAACTCTTGCTTTGAGTTAGGTACTTTGGATTATTTGTCACTTATCTTTTCTCCCCCATAAACTCAGCCTTCAAAGCATCATGGTGACTGACCACAACTTTAGCAAGATTTCCTTATGAAATCTTCTTCATAGCTGGGACCAGGTCTTTTGCAGCTCTGCAGCTCATGGTTTCTGGGACTTTGTTCCCTCCATAAGTCCTGGTTGATGTGGCTATGCTGTAGTAGCCAAGAGAAAGAGAGTGTGGGGCAGGGCTAACAGAATTCACAGCTGAGTGGCTTAGTTTTGATGGGAACAGCAGAAGCTGATCAAGAAGGCGAGCTACATCTACACTGTAGCTGATCTACATCCCTGTTGTGTGCTCTCCTGGCAGGGCTATCACAGACTGTGATGGTACCACGTCAGGTCTGCAGCACCTCAGTCAGTCAGTACCCTGTGTGTCTGGGCTGGCTGTGAGACAGCTGTGGGACACAGTTCGGTTGCCTCTGACACCAGCCTTTTCCTCTGGTACAGGCCTGAGCAACTTGGCTGTCTGGAGCTCTCACACAGTTTCTGGTCCCACCCACAGTGTCTAAACCAACAGGGGCATCCTAGCACTTGAGAGACCCGTGGTTCTTTTTTGAAGCCTGTGGCCATGGGATCATTTCTTTTCCCACAGGCTGCTATGGGTTGGCCTATAATCAACCTAGTACTAGCTCTCTCAAGAGGAAATCTAGGTGTGTCTGTGTCTTAAAACCTAATGACATGCTGAATCCAGGCTGTCCCCTTCCAAGGGCATGTCCGGCTAGGCTCATTGTCTAAACTCTGACCCTTGTGAGTGCAACTTCAAGGTGCTCACCAGTGGGTTTGAAAAGGAAGAACAGCTACTGTCCCCAAGAATCCACTTGGAAATCCCTGTTTGCTTCACCTTTTTGCCTAACTCCATTTTTATTCAGTAGCTAGAGGAGACATAAGGGCATGTCATGGAATTTGAAATCTCAAGAGACACAGGGTGCCTTGGAGGATTTGGGAGATCTGCAGTACCATTTTAATCCACCCTTAACTCTGCAATATTCTAACTTCTTCTGGCCCCAGGTTTTCAAATCTGTCAAATGAGAACATCTCAATCATTGTACAGGCCTGTTATTTAGGTGAAATGAACTAGGCAATGTGAAAGCAAATGCAAAATGCAAAAGAACAAAGGAAGGAAAGGAGGCAAATGATTTTTTGGCACTTACCATACTTCACAGACTGCATCTGGGTTTTGGACTCCAGTTCAGGAGACTGGCAGATTCCCTGTCTCCCACCAATCTCCCGTGCTTAAGCTATGTCTTATGCTTCGTTATACCTTGGTTTGAACTTAGTGGTTCCCAGGGAGTACTCTAATCATCAAGCAAACATTTTTGATAGCCTGTAGACAACTCCTAGGAATCAGGAGGCCCAGGCTCCAGTAGTGGCCTTGCCAGTCTCTTTGTGTTGGGCAGGGTACCAGAACTCCCTGGGCTTCCTGATCACAAGCATGTCCCTGACTTCGCATGGCCTGTAGAGCCCTCCAGAGGTTCTCAAAGCCTTGGTAAAACAGCAGCAATCCCTCTCTGCCCTCCACAAAAACCCAGGCACCTTAACTTTTGATCTTCAGCATCTCTATATTTGACCTCAGTTGACATTTTCCAATCTTAAATTCCTTCTCCTTCCCACCCTGAACTCACTTGCCTGTGCACCCAAAGCCAGCACTTCTCCCTTTGAAGTCTCCTACGCCCAGGGTGAATGTGGCTGACCCACAATACTCAGAGCAGAGCCTGTTGCCCAGCAGGCACTCTGTGAGCAGCAGCTTTTATCATATTTGCTCTGAGAGCCCATTACTGTTTTTCAATGCCTCCCTCATCCATACAACCGCACAACCAACTCGCACATCCACACAATCACCCATGCAGTACTCTTGCCAAAAATATTACAGCAGGCTCTAACAATTAGATAAATCTAAA
>NW_004955425.1:233572-244279 GCF_000276665.1 Chinchilla lanigera | reverse complement strand
AAATATAAACAATAAAATTAAAAAAAATAGATAAATCTAAACCATGAGACATCACACAAGCTAACTGATTCAGATTCTTCCTGGATTTTAACACCATAGTAGAAAGAATATTATTAGGACAGTTAGAGAAATTTGATTGTGGTCTTTGGGCTAATCTGCTAGGGTGACCATGACAAAATAGCATGGAGTGGATGGTTTAAATAACAGAATGTGTTTTTCAACATTGTGGAGGGTAGAAATCTACAATCACGGCCTCAGCAGGCTTGGTTTCTTGGGAGGCCTCTCTCCTCCAGCCCTCCTCACTGTGTCCCCATATGGTTTTCCGTCTCTGTGCATTTGTGTCCTAACTTCTTTGCATAAGGACACTAGTAATATTGGATTAAGACCAAAACACGCGGTCTCATTTTTCTCCTGATGACATCTTTAAAGATCGTATCTCCACATATAGCAACATTGTGAGGTGCTAGGGACTTGAATATGTTAGTTTGTGAAGATATAGTTCAGTCTGTATACTGGTGCAATAGTATATGTATTTATTATAAATTTATTGGACAGGACATTACAGTTATAGCAAATGTCCTTGTTCTTAGAACATACATACTGAAGTGCTTAGGAGGGAAAAGACAATGTCTGGAACTTTCAAGTGATGCAGGAAAAAATTTCAGGGATAAAATGTGACAAGTATTAATAACTAGTGAACCTAGCTAAGGAGGAAAGATTCTTTGTGATATTCTTCCAACTCTACTATAGCTTTGGAAATTTCAAAGTAAAATGTTGGAAGGAATGGATCCTATTTTATATCCTCAAAGTCTCTGACCTCCGCAGATATGATACTGGGTTCCCACTGTGTGCTTAGAGAATAGTTTTTTCTGTTTTATACTCACCTCCATTTATTCTACATTTGGATTCTGCATGACTGCTACCTGCGTAAGTTCCAGAAGGATGGGTACTGGCCTGCTTGGCCCGTGTCTGCACCTGAGCACCACACTGAAACAGGGTCTGGCGCTCAGTAGTACTGATGAACTGAATAGATTAATAGAATAGATTGGTCCACTCAAGGTTAGACCTCCACAGTCGGAGGGCATTCTGTGTCCTGCGTGATGGCAGCCACCCTCCTGGGAGCCAGGGATCAAATTCAGACCATCCTCACCAAGCAGACATGGTCCCTGGGGTTATTAGGTAGCTCCTTTTAGAAATCGTTTGCCAATTAAATGTTATCAGGCTTTTGGAGCGTTTGACCCTTGGTTCCAGGTCCTTCTTTCCTCGAACAAAGAATTGAATGAAACAAGCCAAAAACAGTGAGAAATGAAAGGTGAGGGAGAAGCTGGCTCTACAGAGGGAACTTGGGCTGAACAAAAGAGAGAAAAAAATTAAAAGCAAAAATAAAAGTGTATCTTGGGTCTGGGGACACAAGGTGGGGTGTTGTAAAGAGGCGCGAGAGTGAGCTCTTTATGGTATCTGTGTCCTTTTATGCCACCCACACCTTGCAGGAACCAGTGAGAACCTTATCTTTGGGATCCAGAGGGGTGGTGATGTGTACATTCTGGGATGTGGCCTCGCCTCACTTCCTAGCCAGTCTGAGCCAGGCCCTATCTCCTCTCTCAGATCTGCATGTGTCTTGGGAAAAGGGTGTTTTTAAAAAGTGCACTGAGGGTCTCTCATCGGGTTGTTTCCTTGGGAGATCCCCATAAATCACTGCTCATGGCTTGATGGTGCTGGTCCTTCACAAACAGGAAGACCACTCTCATCTTGTGGCCAGCTGAAGGTGGTCATAGAATTACCTCAGCTGGAAGGAACCACTGACATATGCTAGGACTCCTGATTACATCTTCCTCAGCTGCCTTTCTACTTGCTGGGGACTGCAGTAGCAGTAGGGGTCTTTCCTTTTCACCCCTCTTCACCTTCCACAACAGCAAAGGTTTGTTTTTAAACACAAGAGTCAGCCCATATAACATGCTTTGGCTTGAAGCTTTTCTATGCTCCTCTGAAACCCTTCCTCCTGTGATACTTTGTATAAATCCCAAACAGCCTTTTCTCATTACTCAAACCTCAGCTCAAAAAGTCACCTCAGAGAGGCCTTCCCTGAGCACTTCTTCTACTAAGCACCCTGTGCCTTGTCCGTTGTTATTTTTTATCTCAACAATTTGTAATTGTTTACCTGCTTCCTGGTTTCTTGCCAGTCTGCCCCACTAGACAATATGCCATGTGAAGGCAGAGCCTTTTGGCTCATGACTAATTCCTGTGACAAGCAGGGGTATGGGAGGCGCTGGTAAAACTGTCCTTACTGAATGAAACAATATATAGATAATTTGAAACAGTATATAGATAATATAACAATATATAGAATCTGACCACCACCATTCTGAGCTGAACAGAAATCACATTAAACCTCTTTCCCCAACTACCGTGTTTGTGAATCTGTTAGAAATGTATACTCGTGGGTTGATAAGGCCCAGTAACCACAGTAAAATCCATAACTCCCATCATTATTCAGCTCTGAGTTTAACGAGTAGCCGAGGCCCCGTGACCATAGCTACATCTACAATTCCCAATGATTGTTCAGCCTGTTCTTGACAAGTTGCAACTCTGGGTCCATTCTCAGGCCCTATCCCTGGTGGATAGCCACAACTTTTTGTACTGAACCTTCTCCCTCAGAAATCCCATTGTGACTTTTTTCCGTTCCCTGTTCCCAACCTTATGCCCATGGCATAAAGCACTCTGTAGCCTATATGAGAGTAGCTGGTCTGATCTCTTGTGCCAGAGTAGTCCCTTTCAGATATGTTCTGAAGTAAACCTGTCCTGTCACCTTGTACATTTTCCTTTTTTCCTAACACTATTGTCTTGTGCCCTTTTCTTGTCTAATCAGTTTTAGAGCCAAGCAAACAAACAGAAGCCCAAAGTGAGGGGACTGAGCACGTAGAATGAACGCTTTGACTTCATTCCATTCTCAGTCAGCCTGTTGGTGGCAGAGCCGGGACTAAGTTCCTGTGTGCTGACTCCACCCCAGCCTGAGGGTCACAAGGGCGGCTGCTGCTCTCAAGGTGCCCTGAAGTGTGGGTGATTTCTGGATGTTTTCACTGTCCCTGGGGGATGTGATCTGATGCCACATGCAGAGTCCCTGGTTTCTCTGTGAACCTGAAGTTTTTGGAGAAGAGCTACGAGAACAAAACCACTGGACATCAGCATATGATTTCTTGCCAAATGCCACAATGAATTGAGGCCCCATTACTTTTACAGATTTGAGAAGATCATGAAGTCACTGAAAACTTTTCAAAATAACATTTTATCAAAAAGGAGAATTGAACACAGGTTAAGTCAAATAATACTAACAAGGTTATAATTTTTAAATACAAACACAGAGTTAATTTTGTTTAATGCTAAGCCAAGGGATGTACTATCATGACATTCATTTTCTTGTACAACATTTTTAGTTTTCTGGGCTAGTGACACCTTTCTTTCTTTCTCTCTCTCTCTCTCTCTCTCTCTCTCTCTCTCTCTCTTTCTCTCTCTCTTCCTTGGCTTAGATTTCTTTGAACCTTTGGGTAAATTTTGCCATGTCCTCTAATATACGCCAAAAGTGTTTCTCCATACAATTTTTCCTATTGATACATCTGTCTGCTGGTTTCTGTGTTTGATATTTTTCCAAAGATGGTGCTTCTAGAGATTTCTTTCTTTCCTCTCACCCTTCCCTAGGATCCCTAGCTCTCTTGGCCACAATTAATGGAACAAGAAAAGCTCAGAAGCTATTGACAGCCACAGCTCCACTTTACCTTGAGTCTTTGACTCCACACCTGTATTCAGCCACCTTCCTTTACTGGTTTCCTTAAAAGGACTTTGCCAAGCCAGAGGTGGTGCTATATACCTGAAATCTCAGCTCCTCTGGAGGACTACAAGTTCAAGGCTAGCCTGGACAACTTTGTGAGACTTTCCCTCAAAATAAAAAAATTTAAAAGGCTGGGGCTGTAGCTCCTTGGTAGAGCACCCCTCAGTTGAATCCCAGTCCTGAAAAAAAAAAAGAATTTGTCAAAATTTCTCTGTGGACCGAAAAGCAAATAGAAGATAGAGGAGAGGATGTGATATTACTAGACTTTGCCTTGATCCTATCACAGCTGTAATTTGACAGTGTCATTGCATGGAATAGTTTAGGCAGGATTTTGTGAGATATTTGTCAGGTTGTTACTAAGATAAATTTTATAGTGGTCCTAAATGTACTATAGCCCATAAGTTCTATGGTGACTGAAGAGAATGGTGACCTAATCAGAAGAAAATAAAATCTTCCAAGCATCTCTCAAATCTCGTTATTCTGTTCTGAGCCAGCCTTTTGAGTGGTCAGTGTCATGATTTGAAGGGAGCTCTGAGGAGCCCCTGTCCCTGAATATCAACTCTGTTGGAAAAGAGCTGCCTGAATTCCCACTGTGCTTGTTCTGGCCTCTATGCTGCAGAATTTGTTGTTGAAACTTACTTTTATCTTGGAGAGATCATACTTTATACTACATCTGGGTTTTTGCTTTAGGGAGAATATATATTAACTGCTTTCTAGACAGCAGGTGGGGAGCAGTGGAGAGAGATCTTCAAGAGGCCTACAGCCTTCCACCTCAGGCAGAGGGGATGATGAGCCTTCTATTAGGGCAGCACCAATGGTGGGAGGGAGACTGGCACATCTGTATCAGTAGCAGGCCCTCTGCTCCTTTCTACTTTCATCCATCACCCAGATTTCTCCAGATGTGGAATTACCTGTCTTATCCTTTTTGCTGTGACAGCAAAAAAGCAGACCTCAGAAAGGGTAGACTCCATTTTTCCTTGCCCATGACCTGGACAATGACAGTGAAGATCCTTAGGAGCTGATTCACATCTAAAAAAATTAAAAGGTCTTATCTTATTGACACAAGGGCACCAGCACCATCCTGTGGCACCTCATGACTGAGAATTTGCCCAGGTATCCACAGGGGTTGCTGAAGTCTCTCTGCCTAGGGCTGGTTGGACCAGAGGTTGGACCAGAATGGTGGAGCTCGTGAGCTTTCTGGGGACTTCCAACCATCTAGTCTAGATGGCAGGGCCAGTCTTCTCCTTTGAACTCATCTGCCCTATAAGAAGAATTTACAAAGAGTTAGCCAAGGTTGAGGTTCTTTGGGCTTTGCAGGATACCACGTAGCCCTTACTCTAAGTTGATATCATTCTCTCCTGTTGTTTACCTCCCTGGCTTTTTCTCTTTTCCTTTTTTCAGCACCATCCTTATCTCTCTTTGTTGGTTCTTTGTCTCTTTTTGTTTGGCTGTTCTTTCACAGACCCAGGAAGAAATAAAACAGTAACAGAAATCTTGACCCTTAGAGGTCTGAGCTGGAAACTTTCCTTGCTATTAACTCTGCAGATGTGTATGTGCTCATGTTGTAGTAGTTTTGTATAATTTCATGTTACATGGAAGAGGAGGGGTCCATTTTCCCAGCAGGATATAGGTCCCACAGACTCATCAGTGACCGAAAGCAATGAATTTGCCCTGAATTAGCCACATGCATCTTTACCCTCCAGGTTCTGTCAATGACTATGACTTCGAGCTTGTTCTCAATATTTTTTGAAAGTAGTTTAAATGAACTGTAGTTTAAACTGATATTATAACCATGCAGAGAAAAACAAAGAGCTAATCCAAGAAATGTCAACACAATACACTAACTGCACACCCTATGTGGGATAGAGTCCAAAGATCACAAAACTGCAAAAGCTTCACCTTTACTTAGGCAATTTGTGGTTAATGATGATTGTGATGGAGTAATTCCCCAACTATTTTATGTATATTATAGCAAATGAGTAAATAGATTGGTATCATGGGGAACTAAGGTTTAACTGTGGGAGATGTGAATATGGAATGTGGGAAGGAGGGAATAACTGTGGTATTGGATTAGAATGGGAAGTATTTGTTCAAATGCATGCTTTAAAAATAGACATAGATTTCCTAGTTCATTTACTTCAAAGGCCTAGAAGCAATGGAAGTCCAGGGGTAATGAGTCTAAACAGAACCAAAAGTTCTTGGAGAAATGATTTCTCCCTGGGAGAAGGAAGAGAAAATACAAAGTGAGTGTGGAATGTCTTGGTATGCCACAAAGCACTCCAAGTAAGAAAATGTTCAAAAACTGATGGGATGCCCAGAAGACATGGGAGCCTACTGAAAGGAGTTCACAGGGGTTACTTTGGGTTGAATGGAGCATCAAAAAAGAATAATGAAGGAAATAAGAAATATCATATTAATTTTAAAAATTCATGAGTCTTTTGGGATACTACTACTAATAAAGTATGATATAAGATAAGAAATCTCTTCTTTATAGAGTAATTCCACAAAGCCGATGTAAAAGGAACAATAGCATAAAAAGTCTTCATTTTCCAACAACCTGTTTGTTATGGTTGACACATTGTGTCAACTTGAGGAAACTAAAGGCTTGGCTAAGTGACTGATTAGGAGGCCAGGGTCCTTATTTGGTATTCATCCTGAACCTGTGCAAGAGGAGAGAACAGAGACGGTGTGGGTATGGATGGATACCTGGCATACAATATAAGGGAGGGTAAGAGCCTGTTCCTGCTGCTCCTCCCTTTTTGTTCTTGTTGCTTTTGCTGTTTTCTGTGGCCGTGAACTGTTGCCCTCTGCCATGTGCCACTCTGCCTTTGAGCCAGCTGATTATAGACTGAAACCTACACAAACTGTGAGCTAAATAAACCTTTCTTTCCTTAATTCTGGGCATCAGGTATTTTGTCTTAGCAATGAGAGAAGAGTAACTAAGACAGAATTCTGTTTCAATCACCAAAGCTAGTAAATGTTCATTAATGGGTAATCAGCCACTAGGTAAAACCATTAGGGAATAAGATATTTACACAGTCTCAAAATATCACCCCATCAATGTCCACATACTTTTTAGATGGGAAAAAGTGCTTTTGTGCCAAGTGATTAAATTAACATCATCTCAAATGAGATAAACTGACAATGATGTGAGACATCAAGAAAAACACAAGGTCAACTCTTCCATATTTCTTCCACAATGTTCAATTTGAACCCAGTGACAAAGAAACAATCAGACAAGCCCCAAGGGGAGACACATTTTTACAAATAACTTGCCTGTATAGTTTATATGTCAGTGTTACAAAACAGAGAAAAAGATTTTTTTTTTTTAATTTTGGCATGGTACTGGGCATTGAACCTAGGACCTTCACCCTGAGCTATGTACATTCCCAGATCTTTTTAAGTTTTGAGAGAAAGTCTCACTGAATCTCTAAATCATCCAGGCTGGGCTCGGACTTGCGATCTTTGTCTCAGTGTCCCAGAGTGCTGTGATTATAGGCATGGGCCATCATACTTGGTTGAAAAAAGGCTTTTGTGATAACCAAATGCAAAGTGTGCTACCCTTCCATTTGCTCAAATAAGAACTAGTAGAAAAATAATCAGTGTTGAAAACTAGAGATCAGAAATGCCAACCTTAATCAACCTATTCTTGCCTTACCTGCCTATCGCAATAACCCGAATAGTGATGCCAGGTAAGGCAAGGATGTGCTGATCAGAGTTGGCATTTTTAATTTCTAGTTTTCAAAGCTGATTATTTTCCAGCTAGGTCTTATTTTCAGGGAAACATGGTACTAGATTTTACCACTTATACACCACACACCCACTCACCCACCCCCATACACATGCACACACAGAGCTATAAAGGGTATTTTGGGGAAAATACTGAAAATTTCAATATGAATTCCATATTATGTAGTAGCACTATGTTAATATTAAATTTGAGGGTACTGGTTATGTTGTGTTTAGCTTGCAAAATATCCCTGTTTTTTGGAAATAAATGCAGACATACATTCTACAAAGTATTGTGATGTCTGCAACTTACTCTACAGTGATTTGGGAAGGGAGGAAAAAGCATTTATATAAAGAGAATGGAAGAAGAGGGGAAGCAACTCCACATGCATATGACAAAATGTTAACTGAACTTTCTAGACAAAAGAGTATATACATATGTTGCATTATTTCTTTTCAACTTTTCTATAGGCATGGAAATTTTTAAAACAAATGGGTTGCTGGTATAAAGTACTTGCCTGGCATGCACAAGGACCTCGATTAAATTCTCAACCCTGAAATAAAAAAAAATAAATGCAATATTTTGGGGCAAGCAAGGTTATTGCTAGAAACAACTTTCAGAGGGTTGTTCAGAAAATCCCGCTTATTCAGTTGAGGCTTGGTCGATATAGGTAGCCCTTAACAAGCACACTTTCTGGGAACAGATAAATTATCCATATCTTCTAAAAGGTTATTTTCTGAGCCCATGTTCTTCTGGTTGACCCCTCTAGGCCCCTGTGACCTGGTGGGTCAGAAAATACTCCTTCAGAGACTGAGCCTTACTTCCCTTCCTGGAATTGGGATTTCTGTTCCTATCCCAGGTCTTATTTCTAAAGTGAGTTTCTATAAATCCTATCTCCATTACACAGAGTGCTAAAAATAATCCAGTGGGAATATTCCTACAATTCTAAGATGAAGTTCATGGCTGTGTGTCTCAAACCCCAGCTGCTATTAGAAGCACTCACAGGGGCCAGGCGTGGTGGTGCATGCTTGTAATTCTAGCACTTGGGAGACTGAGGCAAGAGGACTCTTACAAGCTCGAGACCAGCCTGGGCTACAAAGTGAGCTCAAGGTCAGCCTGAACTGCATAGCGAGGCCCTGTCTCAAAAAGACGGGAACAACAACAACAAAAAGAACAGATTAGAAGCACTCACAGGGACTGTTAAACCACAGATCTCTGGGCCCCGTATCCCAAGTTTCTCTCCCAGTCTGTCTGATGTGGGCCCCAGAATCCACATTTTGAGGGAAAAGCCTAGGTACATTCAATTGGGAAATGGGCACTGAAACCACAGAAACAGTGACTTTTGAGGAACCATTCTAGGTGCACCTCTACTTAAAAATAAAGACACACTGAAGACATAGGAAGAAATGTTCCTTAGTCATCCCAGCCACGTGAAGGTAAATCTCTTCAACCTTAGATTCAAAGGCGGTTGTATAAGTAATATTTACTGCTTCCGAGTAGGTTAAATAATTGAGCCACAGCTTGGGTCTTGAGGTTGAAAAAGTGCTTTTACAGGTTGCAGACGCTGGATGTTTGATCAGGAATGTAGTCTGGATGCCTTCCAGGCAGAGCCTGCCTGTTCCAGGCTGGCAGGTTCTCAGCGTGGCCCAGCCCTGGTCTCCCTTGGCTTCTGAGGGTGGTGTCTCTGCTACGAAACTGTCAAGGTGAAGGAATACACCAAAGCACCGAGTCTAAAAGCTTGGAGCCTGGAATCAGAGATGATTAGAGCTCAAAAGAAATTAGCAATGGTCTACTTTTCCTTTGCGACCATTTTAGAGGTGAACTCCAGAAAGCTGCAACCACTACCTCTACTTATCAATTTCCTTTTGGAGATGTTGGTTTAAATTCTCCAGCAGGAAACCTAACTGATATGCCTCATTTCATCAAGCCCAGCAGTATATGATATGGCTTGTTGCCTGGCTTATGGATGGTTGCTTCTGAGCTCCACAGGTGTTTAACTATGTACGTATAATATCTTAAGCAAAGCCAGGAAGTGGAGGTTCCCCCGAAGAAGTAAAAACCGGACCCAGGAACCCAGGTTTTTTTTTTTTTAATTTTAATTTTACCTTGTGTCTGTGAATAAAATACAGAGAAGAACTTTCTAGTTAGTATTCTCGGTATCCTCCATGACTTTTGAATTTGTAAGGAATTGCAAATACTGAGTTCAGAGGAAGCCTGGGTCAGTGTGGTCCTTTGTTGAGTATTGAAAGACAAAGCACTTCACTGGACAACTTTCAGGGTGAGCTCCTGGTGGACCATTGGTAGGTAAAGTCCTGCTGACATCTCTACTTAGTGCACGTCTCTGTTTAGAATGGAATCAAAGGGTGAGCAAAGTGAGATTTTGGTTTAATCCATCTATGGCACCATAGAAAGGTACGAAAAGCCCAAAATTAAGTTCATAATGTTCTTCTTGAAAGGTAGCAGCTGAGTATTTCATTCTAGGAGCCCCAGCAGGATAATGAAGAGGTAGAATGCTTGATACTGCAGGAAAATGGGTGTCTTGGTCACTTTTTTCTCGCTGCTGGGACAAAATACCTGACGCCCAAAATTAAGGAGGGAAAGGTTTATTTTGCTTACAGTTCGCGGAAGTTTCAATCCGTACTTGGCAGATTATAAGGCAGAGTGGCACCTGGCAGAGGGCTGCATCTCAGGGCGGCAGCACACAGCTAAGCCGCAAGTACCCACCAGGGAGGAATGGAGGAGGAATGCCCTCAAGCACTCTCTTCCTCTCCCTTACATATGCAAACTATCCACCCCAGGGCGGGTGTAGCTCTCACACCCACAATTATTCAACTCTAATAGCCTGCCCCATGTCCGCATGAGGCATTGGGGGGACACACAGACATAAACCATAACAATGGGAAAGCCCATTAGGCAGCTCCTGTGCTTTGATCAAGTAGGGGCGGCATGCAGTAGGTTTTGTATGGTTGGCAATGGACAAGACAACAAGACCTGTGCTGACAGGGAAGGTAGGTGAGCAAGGACTTGAGAATACAGACTATGGAGTCAGATAGAAACTTCTGAGCTATTTAAGACTCAGTTTTCTCTTCCGGGTCATGGAGATACTATCTATCTATTCCTTAAAAGTTAGGAGGAGGATTAAATATGCTCTTAT
>NW_004955425.1:228284-232485 GCF_000276665.1 Chinchilla lanigera | reverse complement strand
GAGATCCCAGTTGTTGATTCTTTCAAGTGTTTATCGTGCAGATTGGTTTCTGTTCATGAACTCTCTACCTACTCCTATGTCTTCAAGGTTTTTACCTACTTTCTCTTCCAATAGATTTAGTGTTTCTGTTCTAATATTGAGATTTGTGAACCATTTTGACTTGAGTTTGGTGCATGGTGATCGACTTGGGTCTATTTTCAGTCTTTGGCAGGTCTAATCCTAATAACTATTATACTATTGTGCAGATGAGGAAACAGAGAGCTTTAGTACCTTGCTAAAAGTTTTATAGCATGGAGTTTGGATTTCCAACCAGGTTTTTATTCATTTATTTGTTCAATCATTCAATAAACATGAAACAAATCCTTGCAACCAAAGACCTTATTGTCTAGTAGAGAAGAGGAACAATAAACAGATGCATGTCAATAGGGAAGATTATGGTTAGAAGGAACAGAATGCAGGATAGGGGACAGAGGAGGATGGAAGGAGTTAAGCCAAGGGACAAGCTGTGAGGCTGGGCAAGCTGTGAGGCTGTCCAAGTGCAGTCAGATTCCAGAATGCACCTTCTTCTCACATAAGACTCTGTTATCGTTTGCGTCTGCGTGTCCCCCCAAATCCTTATGCAGTCATGGGGCAGACTTCTAGATTTATGATTGATTCCAATGCTGAAATTATGGGTATGAGTGCTACACCTGCCCCTGGGGTGGGTAGTTTGCATACAGTGTAAGCAAGGGAAAGAGCCTTGCCCTCTGCTGCTCCTCCCTTTTGCTTTTGCTGCTTTTGCTTACACCACCATGAACTGTTGCTTTCTGCTATGTACCCACTCTGCCTTGGAGCCAGCCGAGTATGGACTGAAACCTCCACAAACTGTAAACTAAATAAACCTTTCCTTCCTTAATATTTGGGCACTGGGTATTTTGTCCCAGCAATGAGAGAAAAAGTAACCAAGACAGTTTCTCAGCCATCAACACAATACTTTATACAAGTTTGGGACATTTTTCAAAGTGCATGGGTTTTGAGAAGAAATGTGTGGAACAATATGCTGAGTGTACAGTTACTTTTAGATATGGTCATCATGCCATGTTTGTGAACACACAGGCTCTCTAGAAGAACATATAAGAAACAATGGCTGCCTTGAAGGTGGGACACTGGGAAGCTGGGTAAAGGGAATGAGACTTACTTTTATATTTTCTTCTGATATATGTTGCATTATAATTTTTATAGATTATTCAACACCTACATAAGAATATGTTGAAGTTACATAGTATGACTTTTGAAAATCAAGAACACCAATGTCTACCCCCACCCACATATATGCAATAGAGTGAACAGCACAACTAGAAAATTTCCAGCTCTATAGAGGCCACATTGTCCTTTACCTCATCCTTGCAAGTTCCTTCTCCCTACCTCAAGCTTCATAAATATACATACTCTTCCTGAATTTCATGCTATTACACTTGCTACTTTTTATAACAATGTTATTGAAACAGAATTCACATGCATAATTCAGTGTATGTGCATGTGTGTGTGTGCATGCATGTGTGTGTGTATGTGTGTGTATGTGTTTAACACTGGGGACTGAATCTGGGGCTAGCTTTTGCATTGAGGTATATCCACAGTGCTTATCTTTTTATATATTGAGACAGGGTCCCATTAAGTTGCTAAATTGCCCAGGTTGGGCTCAGATTTATCATACTCCTTTCTCAGCTCCCCAGAGTGTTGGATTACATGTGTGCACCACCATATACCAGCTCAATTTAGCCATTCAAAGTATACAGTTCAATGGTCTTTCCATACTGGTCCAATTGTACAACCATCATCACATCATTT
The DNA here is from genome assembly GCF_000276665.1 of Chinchilla lanigera. Lineage (NCBI taxonomy): Eukaryota > Metazoa > Chordata > Mammalia > Rodentia > Chinchillidae > Chinchilla > Chinchilla lanigera. The sequence goes on along the minus strand of NW_004955425.1, from coordinate 230,658 downwards.
TCCTTACCTTCCCCTCAGAACTCTTTATCCATTAGTAGTCACTTCCCATGTCCTCCTGCCTTGCTTCTCTCTGCAAGGCAACCAGCAATCTTTGTATTTCAATGGGTTTACTTATTCTGGCACCTCATGTAAATAGGATTAAATAATGCTCTATCTTTGTGACTAGCTTTTTTCACAAGGCAAATGCTTTCAGGGTTCATGCATATTGTGGTATATTTTGTCCTTTTTATTGCCAAATAACACACCATTACATAGATTTTTTCAGTTTCCTTTTTTTTTTGTTTGTTTTTTTTTGGTTTTTTTTGTTTTTTTTTTCCAGTACCAGGAATTGAACTCACAACCTCGTGCTTGCCAGGCAGGAGCTGAACCACTGAGCTAAATCCCCAGCCCCGATCATTACATAGATATACCACATCTTATCTGTTCAGCAATTGAAAGACAGTTGATTTTTTTATCTTTTGGTTATTATAAATCATACTGTATCTAATATAAAAATAGTTTTATTGTATGTATATCCATAAATAATATTGTTTTGTCTGTCTTTATTTGGGGTATATGAAAACTATATCAGAGCTGGGGATGTAGCTTAGTGGTAGAGTACTTGCCTAGCAAGGATGAGGTTCTGAGTTAAATCCCCCACACTGCCTAAATAAATAAATAAAACTATATTAGGCTGTTTGTAGTCTTCTACAACTTTTTAATATCAAGTTTCTATAATTTTTCTAGGTTGTTGCATAGAAAACTGTATCTATTATTATACACAAATACTATAATTAATTTATCTCTTCGCCTATTGATGGACATTTGGTCATTTCTAGTTTAGCACTCCCAAAGATTTTTGCCTAGAGTATTCTTATGCACAGCTTCCGGTGCATGTATACAAAAGTATCTCTGGGGTACAACCCTACAAGGTGAATGGGTGGGTTATCAAATGTGTAAATCTTTTCTTTTCCAAGTGGCTCTCCCACTATCAGTTTGTAAAGATTTGTTAACCCCATATCTTCACTTAGTAATATAATAGCACTGGGCTGGAAATACAGCTCAGTGGCACAAGCATCTTCCTGGCAAGTGCAAGGTCCTGAGTTCCATTCCTGGTGTCAAAACCAGAAAACAATAACAACAAAAAACCACTTAGTAATAGCACCTTTTAAGTTTTGTGCTTTGTGCTTATAATGCCTTTTCAAAAAATAAGGCATTTAAAGAAATTTTCTCATTCATTAATTAAATCTGCTTTCCTGTGATCCAACTATTGGTCTTCCTTGTATTCTCTGTAGCTACACAGAGCAACTCTAAATGCCAATCTCTCATGTGACAACCTTCCACACACTTAAAGGCAATTACCTTATTTATCTAATCCTATCTTCAACACACCTAGAAAGACAAAGTAAGAAAATGGACAGAAGAGACAGGAGTGGGTACCATCCCTCCATGGTAAGAGGTGGGGTAGAATTTCTGTGGTGTGTTCCTGGATCCTCAGAGGCTAACAGGATCTTACACACGCAATAAACCAGGAAATGTTGACCTAGATGCAAAGAGGGGATCTTTCTCAATGGAAGAACTTCTCAAATTCTTTAATTTAAATTCTTTAACATACCAGTTCATTTTATGAATTTATGAGATAAGTCAAAAGAAATTCTGAAAGAACTTAGAAAAGCACATTTTGAGAACTACTCAGGCAAAGCTGGTCTTAAGAAAAAAATGAAGACTTGACCCCTCAGCTGATTTTCATTCACTTTTGTTTTTTTAAAGCACTGTTTTTCTCTTCATTGTAACTACTTTTACCACCAAAACCATTTCTCATTAAAAATTTTTAAGCAGTCATACAGTGTTAGTGTGAATTTTGATTCAAGTCTTGTTTCTCCTGGGGTTTTAGCCCTGAACTTTAGGATAAAAACTTTGAGCCTAGACTGAAGAGATTCTAGAAAGAAGAGGAAACCTTAAAAGAAGTATCAAAAATTTTCTTCTCTCCAAATTTCTGCTCATTGAACAGGAAATGCAGTTTTGAATGGTGTTGTGGTTTGGGTTTTGCAAGGAGAACAATACAGGACACATATTTTATAAGATTATTTACAATAGTCACCCAAAGAATCATATACAAGACAGTGCAGAAAATACGTCCACACACTAAAGACCAAAGAATCCAGCTGAGGGCCTGGGTCCCATGGTAATGTCCTGCATGAGTTCAGCTGAAGACCTAGAGCCCAAAACAATGCCTCCCATGAGTCCAGCAAGAGGCCAAGAGCCCACAGCAATATCTGACGCAGGCCTGTTTCACATATCTGCACTGGGAAGGCCCAAAGGTCAGTGGTGGAATCTAGAAAGTCTGTGCCAGCAAGACAAAGAATATGTGCTCACAGACTGAGGGATCTGCACT
>NW_004955425.1:224070-226404 GCF_000276665.1 Chinchilla lanigera | reverse complement strand
AAAAAAAAAGGATTAGATAAATGCATGCTGCTAAAACATTTAGAATATGGCCTAGCACATAGGAACATTCATTATATGTGGGTTCTTACTATTAGAATATCCCAATACATTGATGTCTCATAATCTCTATAACTGCTCTTCTATTTAAGTTGTTTCCAGAAGGGGCTGCAGTGCAGAACTTGGTACATAATGCCATTTCTCTGTTTTTTTTTTTTTTGTTTGTTTGTTTGTTTTTTGGTTTTGGTTTTTTTCCGGTACCAGAGATCGAACTCACGACCTTGTGCTCACCGGGCAGGCGCTGTGCCACAGAGCTAAATCCCCAGCCCCATAATGCCATTTCTCATGTGAGCAGGTGTTGGATGAATTTCTAGAAAAAGGGTTGGTGCTTCCAAGGGTACATGCCTTTGTAGTTTTGAGGGATAAAACCAATTGAAAAGATAGATAATGATGAGAAGAACTGGATAGCACTGGAAAGTACTAATCCCTGACAGTAGACATGCTTAGTCACTAGGCTATATGATTAGGTCTCAGGGATGTGGTGGCAGTAATTCCTTCTGTAGGTAGGAGGCTGAGCTATGAGATTTGAAAGGTCCTGCAGATCTGGAATATAAGAGTATGTTCCATACTATTATTGGCTAAGTGCCAGACATATTTGCAATGTAAAGATGCAAACCTAAAACATTCCTTTTTTTTATTCAACTTGTAGTAATGGGGAGAAATACTCTTTAGTTTTAAACTAAGAGTCCACTTTTTATCTACATTATAGTGTTTAAAGTTTTTTGCTGTATTTTTTGGAACCTTTTGAAGATATTTGATGTAAAATTTTGAAAATGTCCAGCATACCTTAAAAAAAGTGTAGTCCCTTATTTGAAGTCTCTATATACAAATTCAATTTTTGTATAATGTTTGGGGTGGGAGGAGGGTCAAGAAATATTGTATTACTTTTCTCTTTTTCTAAGCTTTATTGGCTCTTTTTTTTCCTGTTGAGTCTGGTCAATAATCCACATTCTACAGGCGCTCAAATGTCAAAATGTTTCAAAAATATATAAAAAATAAAGAAATGAATAGAAGCGTCCTTGTTCTTTAAATTATTTCTGTGTTACCCTGAACTGTAAGTGAACCCTCTTTGCTTATAAAAGAAGCAGCTGTTCCTGCAATTGAAACCATGGTTCATTACAAGCTGACCTCGGATTCAGGAGTAAAACTTCCTCTATTTTACTACGACTATTCAGACAGGGACTGGAGATAAACAATAATCAAAATCAGGATGGAACTTGACTAGGAAACCCTCTATGTTCTTTGGCAGAATTATAGCAGCTCTTGAATTGCCAGGAGTGAGGCAATGTGAAATGACCCTCAAACATTCCCTTCTGAAATGCAGTGGTCCAGGCTGCCAACACAGAGCAGACAAAGGCTGATTGTAATGACTTCTTAAGCATATACTTATAGAAACATTAATTATCACCAACCCTATTTTAAACATTTATAGAGAGCTGAGATGAAAGGACCCTTTTATATCCAGTTTTATATTTCTTCTAGTGAGAAACTATGATTACAGAGTGTTTTTTTCTTCTTCTCCTTGGAAATTCTTATTTCTAGGTCTTATTCCTAAAGTACTAAGTTCAGTTTAAGGCTCACATTCTAATCAAATTGAGTCTGAGAAGACAGCAGGGAAATTGAATGGGTAAAAACTTGTGGTGACTGGGACAAGGTGTGGGCCCACTGCACTGTGGGAGGTTCGGGCATCTCCAGAATGGAAATGACCCATTTTGGAAAGGAAACCATTCAGTCTGTCAAGGTCCCATGGAAGCCAATCCTAGAGTGAACTGATTAAGGTCTAAGGCAGTGCTTCTCAAACATTACAGTGTATTAGAGTCTCAGGGTAAGGTTGCTTTAAAAACGCACATGGTAGTTGGTCCACAGATGATGGGTTAAACTGATTAAAAATGCACTTGGTGGGATCTGCCCTGGAGAATTTGATTCACTCTATCTGAGTTAATTATTCCAGGTTGTCACTGACAGGACCCTCAGTTATGTGCCTACTTAACCCATATTTCTATGTCCCTTCCCAGAATCCAACTCTCTCATCCTTCCTCTGATCTCCTCCATGGCAACTCCACCAGGAGTTGTGGTTGGCTCCCAAAGTGGCCGGTGACAGGCAAGTGAGGTTTTGCCTGAGGCCATCCATGAAGAATGCTTTAACCTGTTAATGTCCATCATAATTCTTTATAGAGTCATGACAAAAGAAGAGAAAGAGGGTTGACAGGTGAAGTTATACATAGGCAGGGTATAATGTCCTTGCATGCAGGATGCTGATCCAGGCATGATGGAGTA
>NW_004955425.1:216370-218680 GCF_000276665.1 Chinchilla lanigera | reverse complement strand
AGAGAGAGAGACAGGTAAGTCACAACCTAGGTTTGAACTTAGAGGGCAGTGTACTTAGAACTCTAAGCTGGCCTCCCGGGAGGGAACAGGTATCCCACTTAACTCACTACAAGGTGGTTATGAGGCTCAAGAGTGATAAACTTAGACAAAAAAAACTAGACAAACAATTTGATGAATAATTTGTCAACTATATTCCCCTGACTTCACGCAGATATCTAATATTTATTATGTGCCTATGACCCTAGTAAATTATTCTTATTATGACTGAGATTGTGAATGATGCAAATTTCTTATCCGTGTTTTGAAAGTATTGTCCAAGACCAGTAACTACAATAAAAGTACCAGTTTCTGCTTATCAAATATCTCGGTATTTTATGGTTATGACGTCACTGAATTGTTACAAAGGTAGTGAGATGATATTATCCATCTATTTTATGGATGAGGAAATTGAGGCTCAGGGAGGGTTGAGTAACTTGCTCTCTATGTAGGACATATAGCTACAGCTCTATGCCTAAACCAAGAGGCATATTCAGACCCCACCCAACTCCAAGCCCTTGATCTTCTTCATTGCTGGTTGAGTGGGAAGTACCTTTATTGGCAAAAGAGCATTCATTAATTGAAGGTAAATTTGGAACCATTGACTCAAACAGAATGGTCAAAGAAAACTTCATGGGAGTGGCAAGAACAAGAAAGATTCTTCACCTGAGAGGAGGAGGCCTTTTACACAGGACAGGAGGAGTCAGGAGGATCCAGGTGGCAATGGGCAGTGAGGATGACCGCACATGTCACCATCTCCCCTGACCTTTCAGATAACCCCAGTGATGTAGGAAGTTCAGGGTAACCCCTCCATGTAAAGCACTGGAAGATCAGAGAGTCTATGGGATTTGCAAGGTACCCAACTAGTAATTGACAGCAATAAGTCATCAGGCTCCTGGATACTTCCTTACAAGCAGCAGGGAGCTATGGGTGTTTTGTGCATAGAATACAGTAGGTAAAGACACTGTCCCTCTTGTATTATTAAATATGAACTTTCTGTTATTCATTTAAGATAATTTTTCTTAATTTTTGTGTCAATTTCCTTTGGCAGTCTAAAAGCCTGTGGATCTCTTGGCCAAAAAGAAAATTATTTTTTAAAAATTGTGGTTAAAAATCCCCTTACCTTAAAATTTGCATCTTAACCATTCAGGTGCATGGCATCAGGTATATATATCACACTGTTTTGCAACTGTCATCACCATCCATTCATAGAGTTCCTTTCAGCTTGCAAAGTTGAAACTCTAGATCCTTAAACAACAAGTTCTTATTTCCTTCCACCTCCTATCCTCTGGGAGCCACCATTCTCCTTTCTGTCTCTGTGAATTTGTCTACTCTGGGTACCTCATCTAAGAGGAACGATGCGGTATTTGTCCTTTTGTGACTGGCTTATTTCCTTTGGCATAGTGTTCTCAAGAGTCATCCATGCGGTAGTCGGTGTCAGAATTTCCTTCCTTTTTAAGACTGAATAATATTCAATTAAATGAATACTTCAGATGTAGTTAATCCACTCATCTATAAATGAATACTTGAGTTGCTTTCACCTTTCAGCTATTGCAAATAACATACCAACTAATGTTTTAAAATTAATTTATGTGTGCCTGTGCATAAATGTGTATAGATATTAAATTATATGGAGCATGATTACAAATGAAAACAATTACATTTGCATATAGCTATCAGTATATAGTATTTTTAAAAGCAAATTGTGATCTACAACTATATTAGCTCCTTTACTAATGCAGTAAATAAGATCTAGTGGCAGGCTAATAATTGCCTTAATTTCATTTTGTTTTTCACTCTTTTGGGTGGGCAGTATGAAGACTGAACCCAGAGCCTTGTGCACACTAAGCACATGTCTGTCACTGAGCTACATGCATCCCCACCCCTACTACTTTAATTTTGAGCCATTGATGAATGTAAATAAATGACATTTTAAGATACTGCTATGACCAAAATATTATTAATATGAAAATAACTATGATTTCCATTGATGACAAAGTCTAGGAAAACTATTCATATTATTAACATTCCTGTTGTTGGTTTCCTATATTCATAATTGATGAAAATGCTGTTTCACTTACAGATGTGTGAAAATGAAGATGTAACTATTTCCCCTAAAGCAGGGACTCTCTGAAATTCTCTTCCAGAATCATGGAAAGGACAGCAGTCTGGGGCCATGGTGAGAGCACAGTTACAGAATACCAAGGAAGCCTTTTCAAATCATCCTGGCCCACATGAAAACCTGTTATGGTTGAAACATTGTGTCAACTTGGG
>NW_004955425.1:110051-213991 GCF_000276665.1 Chinchilla lanigera | reverse complement strand
CAGGCTTGACCCAGCTGTGTGATTTGGGAAAGCTGTTTAGCTTCTCTGAGCCTCAATTTCCTACCTGCGGTTAGATACCAGTATCCTCCCCTTGGAGGCTGTGGTTCCTTTTAACTCCTGAGGTTCCTTTTCAAAGATGGAGAAAACCAGGAAGCACTTTGACCCAGGTTTATCTAAATCTCAAAATCCCTCTATTCATCCATAATGGATGGAAGGCTTTTTACATTCATGTTTTCTAGGACATTATATCTTCCTGCCATCCAAGGTAAACAACACAACTAAGCCAGACTCTGACTTTGTCCACCATCCCAGTCTTTTGGGAGCCAAGATTGGCATCTTGTTTTCACAGATCTTAACTTGTCTACAACTTTAACATAGCAGGGGAAGGTCTGGGATCCTATCAGGGGCCATAAAAGACCATAGCCAGCAAAGATAGGGGATCAGTAAGGAGAGTCTTAAACAACTAGATAGAAAAAAGAAGCCCAAAGGTTTATATGCAGGTGTCCAGGAATTCCAGCTATGTGCCTTAAGATAACCAAATCTCTGGCTAAGGGGAACAGATGGAAATTTGCTAAATTTGCTGCTTTCTGAACGGGTTTGTTCTATTCCATTTTAATATTGAACATCTGGTACTGCAATACATTTTAACAGTGTATGAACAAGAATAATGCTAGCTAGTTTGTAAGACTGTGGACCGATTGAGGTAGTGTTTATGAAAGCTGTGGTATGGGCTGACTGGTGCTGACACAAAGCTGGGTTTGGGTGGCCTTCTCACCCCAGGCCTGTTTACATGGGTTCATGTACACCTTGCTTTGGTTCTTGACTGAGAGAAAAGGTGGAAGGATTTTACTCTGAAGTGCCTGGGGTGCGGGGAGATAGAGCGCAAAAGCCACCATTTCTGTTTCCTTGTGCCAAGTACTCTGCTTGTGACAGAGAAGACAATATCTTTGTAGGAGGCCTTTTGAGGTGGTACCAAGCACGGAACCTGAGAGACAAGATGTCACACAGAGCAGGGAGGGGGCTAGCCCCCCTCTGCCATTCTACCCAAAGGGTCCTCTGGCTGGGTCTCCATGAAAAGACATGGCATGGTGAGTTCAGGGCACAGTGTGTCACAGAGACAGACTGTAAGCAGGCTCACTGTGTGTACATGGAGACCAGACTCCCCTGGGACTTCTGGAAGCTAAATACTGGGAAGAGGGGAGAGGCCAAGCCAGGCCTAATTTGATGAGCAGATAGGGGCTGGGAATCAGGAAGAATCAACCACCAACATCAAAATTGCCTCATTTGCTCCACTTCTGTTTTGAGCCTGGGACATAATAATAATAAGTAAAGCACCAACACCACAGAAACCTGACATTCCCCTCCTGTTTCTGAGTGTGGAGCATAATAAAATGCCATGCACACAATTGCACATGTGATCAAACAAAAATTTATATGCTAATGCTCATAGTAGTACTGTTCACAGCAGACAAAATGTGGAAATAACCCAAATACAGTATCTACAAACTGATTAATAGATAAATACAACATGATGTATCCAAACTGAAGTGTAGTACTCAGTCATAAAAACAAATGAAGTACTGATATTTGCTACAAGGCAGAGGAACCTTAAAAACATCATGTTAGGGTTGGGGATGTCACTCAGTGATAGAGTGCTTAGCTAGCATCCACAAAGCCCTATGTTCAATTCCTAGCATGAAAGGAAGGAAGGAAGGAAGGAAAGAAGGAAGGAAGAAAAACATCATGCTAAATGAAAGAATCCAGTTCTAAAAGTCCACAAGTTATATGATTCTAAATATGCTATGTCCAGAGTAGGCAAATCCCTATAGATAAAAACCAGAGTAGTGGTTGCTAGGTGCTGAGAGCTGGCGGGAATAGTGAGTGACAGAGTTTCTTTCAGAGGTAATGGAAGCTGTGTGGAATTAGGTGGTAGTCTCACGAATGTAGTTGCACAGCATCATGAATGTGCTCAGTGCTGTGGAACTGTGCGCTTTAAAGTGGCTGAACAAGAGTTTGGGAGGCACAAGCCTATGAACTCAGTCTATCTGAGTGTCGCAGCAGACGTCCCTGAATATAGTGATTCTCTGAGAAGACACATGAATTCAACTCTTAGTCTCTAAAAGAGTATTTTAGGCCTTTCAACTTGCTTTCTGCCTTGGTATATAGCAAATTATATATTCCTCACCTATTTTTGAAAACCGAAAATTTTAAAGAAGTTTCAGGCATAGACTGAAACAGGCATATTATTTGGTCATACAAATTCATGTTCTCTGATGTACTTGATTAGAATATAACTTAGAACTTAGGAGCAAATGTTGAAAGGTAAGAGTTCCACAAAAGAGCCACAACGTCACAAATATGGTGCTGATCCTTAGGTTTTTCAACTGTGGACAGGCTGGCCTTCAACACTAGGCTATTATGAAAGTCAAACTACAGGGCTGATGGCAAGGATTCTCTGTGCGAACGTGATAGTCGTGATGATAGCTATCAGGCATCATGCCTTTGTACCTAGTGCATATTGTGCACTTTGCTAAGCATCGTACACACCATCTGTGTACGTATATAAGGCAAGTTCTATTTTAGTCCCAGCTAACAAATAAAATAATTTTGTTTTGTTTTGTTCTTTTCTGGTACCGGGAATCGAACTCACAACCTTGCGCTTGCCAGGCAGGCGCTACGCCACTGAGCTAAATCCTCAGCCCCCTACAAATAAAATAATTAAAAGAGATGGTAAATAACTCTCCCAGATAGGGTCCTGGAGCCACTAACTGATTAAGCCAAGATGTGACCCCGGAAGACTGAGCCAGTGTTGGTTTGAGCTCTCTCTACCTCTTGTGTATAATATAACACATTCTTCAAAGAACATCAAGAAAAAAGTCAAGCAGAGCAGAGGGATGTAATCAATACGTTTAAAAGTGAATATCTTTGTCCGAAATCATTGGAACTTGCTTCAAGCTAGCTGTTAGCATCTCTTTTCAACCTCCACGTCCAGTGACATCCGTTTCAGTGTTTGAACTCTACCATGCAGGGTGTATTTACACCATGGAAATTAGCAAATGCTCCTAATCGGGGCATTTTCTTCTTTTCTTCTGGACAGCCTGTTAGATATTTTATCAGCATAAACTAGCTAAAATAATTTCTATTGCCGGGAAGAATGAATAATAATAGCTGATAATAATAAAAAGCAGCATTCCCTTACTTGCAAACCTGAAAATGTAGATCTGCAAATGCAAGAGGACTCTTCTTGGCAAGCCTCAACTTTGAATGAACCAGAGGAAAAGTACAAAGTCAGAAAGGAATCTGAGATCTGAAGTAGCCATTGGATTTGTGTTTTCCTAGCCCTAATTGCTATTTTTGAATAGTTAAATTGTGTTGTCCAATTTTATCCCTCTATCAGCAAGGCAGTTGTATCTGAGATATAAGAATGAAGAAAGTGCAAGGTCATGAGTTCGATTCCCGGTACCAGAAAAAAAAAAAAAAAAAGATAAAAGAATGAAGAAAAAGCCGGCTGTGGTGGCACACACCTGTAATCCCAGGACTCAGGAGGCTGAGGCAGGAGGATTGCCATGAGCCAAGGCCAACTTGGGCTACATAGTGAGACCTTGTCTCAAAAACCAAAAACAAACAAACAGAGTAAAGACACAGATTTAGAGAAGCTAAGTAACTTGTTTGAGCTACAAAGCTACAAAGAACCAATATTTGAACCCAGGTAATATATTATTCCAGATCTCATCCATCTCAGCCACTGGGCTTAATAACTTCAATGTGGTTGATTTCACTATTTCTCTCAGTTACTGCCCCCAGGATCTTAGATATCCTGGTGAAAACTAAACTTAAGATTGTTAAACAAGCCACCAAGGCCAGTCTGTATTGCTGATTTGCTCAGGTGACCTCAGGCTTGGCCAAGGGTATCCCTGGTTACCCCCTGCACCCAGGTGATAAGAGAGAAGAAACTGGTCCGCAGCAGGATTAAAAACAGGAAAGTGTACCCTTGGATAATTAATTCAACACTCTCTCTTTTTCTTTCTTTCTTTCTTTCTTTCTTTCTTTCTTTCTTTCTTTCTTTCTTTCTTTCTTTCTTTCTTTCTCTTTCTTTCTTTCTTTCTTTTCTTTCTCTCTTTCTCTCTTTCTCTCTTTCTTTCTTTCTTTCTTTCTTTCTTTCTTTCTTGTGCTGGGGATTGAACTCACAGCCTCTTGCACACAAAGTGGCAAGTACTCTAGCACTGAGCTACATTCCCAGTCCTCAACACAAATATTTTGAGTACCTATTATATTTCAAGTATAATTAGGGGTGCTGGGGATACAGCAAAACCGAAACAAGTCTCTGTGCCAACTAGAACTTATACTCAACAACAACTAACATTTATTGAACACCTGCCATGTGCCAGCACTTGCTTGAGCATTTATACTCACTAGCTCATCTAATTATTGAAACAAGATGTTGGGATAAGATCATAACCAACTAGTACTCTTGGCAAGTTGCTTGAGTATTCTGTGGTCATTTTCTAGGAATGCAAAATGGAGATAACCCTGCAGTTCTTTCACCAGGTTGGTGTAAGAATAAAATAAAGTGATAATTTCTGGCCACAGAGCTTAGCTTGTTGTTTGCTGCATGATAAACCATCTGTGCTAGATTTCATTGTTCGTTACTCTATAAGATAGGTATTCTGATTAATACCATGTCACAGATGTGGAAACTGAAGCTCAAGCCTCATAAGTAACGCCGCTGTACCGGAATGGGAAGTAGGAAGGGACTTGAACAGGGATGCTTCTGCTAAATTGGAAAAGGAAAAAAGGGAAAGAGAAAAGACATGGGCAGAGGCAGAAGTCTTATATAGACTTATAGGATATAAGATGAGGCAGTCTGGGCAGCAGAAGGCCAAGCTTTCAAATCAGCCTCAGTCCTCCTGCCCCTATCCCTGGCTGTCCCTTGTTAGCCTGGATTGTGCTCCCCAATAGTGCCATGGCCCCGTGGAGTTACTTTCTCAGCACTCGCAACATTGCACGCTGACTGTGTCTCTGTGAACCTTTCAAAGCCAGGAACTTGGTAAGGTTCTCTTGGTACTGAACTTCTCCAGCTTCAGCACCCAGCACCTCTGGTCAAAGCTCAGTGTCAGTTAACCTGGAACTTGCAGTTTTGATCAAGCAGAGACTCGTGTTAGATCTTGGACTCCGAGGAGTTCAGAGGCATAAACCCTTACCTAAAAAATGGAGTACAGCATTAGGGTCTTTCCCTACTAATATCTAAAAAGGAAGCTCATGTTTATACCACACCAGAAAGGTGGTACTTTTTTTAGGCTTTTAAATAACTTTGAATAAGGTGCTAAAATTGCTTAATACCTAGGAAGCCATTCTCATAATAGATGAGTTCTCACCTTATCCCAGAGTGGAGATGGGCCCCCCTGTTGTCTGGGTGTGCTCTGATTTGCCCTTGTCAGAGCACTTAGGTTGTTTCCATCTGACTCCTCCAAGCAGTGCTGCCAAAGGTCTTTCTGAACCTGTAGCCCTGCAGTCTTGTACAAGTGCATTGCTGAAAGGGAAGGAATGGATTAAAAGCATGTTCAGCAAAGTTCCATTTTAAAACTTAAAATATTAGAAAGTGCTTATGTGAAACTCTAGCTAATGACCATCACCTCAGAGGCCAATACCTCAGGTACCTTCTCTTAGGTGTGTTGCAGCAAGCAATAGGAATGCCCAGAGAGCAAAGGGAAGAGAAAACGAAGTCAAGAACAACAAGAAAAACAACACTGAAGAAACTGAAGTAGAAAAGATGGTTTGAGGTTGAAAGAAGGAGGAATGCTAAAGTCAAAGGAAGAGGGCAAAATCAAACTAGTTTCTACCTGGAAAAGAGATTGGTAAAAATTTTCCAAAGCTTTCAAAGTTTTCCTTTGAAAAATCCCATAAGCAAACTGGGCATGGTGATGCATTCCTGTAATCCTGACACTCTACAAGGGTGAGGCAGGAATATCACAAGTTTGAGCTCAACCTGAGACCCTGTCTTGAAATATAAAAATGAAAAAAAGAGTTGGAGATATAGCTCATTGTGAAGGTACTGGATTCAGCCCCTAATATTGCAACAAACAAACAAACAAACTCACAAACCATAATGCTGGTACATAGCAAGATTTTAGAAAGCAAAGGGAGGCTGTTATTGATGTCAGACTGTTATTTTGTAGATGAGGAAATAATGAGGGGTTCAGCAGACCGGCTGAAGGACGTGCAGCTAGTTACTGGCACCCTGGAGAACAGGGCTCTTTCTCCCCTGTTGCACTGCAATATTGCCTTTGTTTCTCTTTCCATTTTACCCCACTTATCCCTTTATAATTACCCTACTTAAGCAATATAGATTATTCATTCAGAGCTGGAACATTGTTTTTTCATTTCACTGACTATAAATAGAGATGACTGGGCCTATTCTTAATGTTTAACAATCAAAACCAATTATGACTCTTTCTTTCCTTCATTCAAAAAACACACAGTCCTTTTCAGAACATGGTGTTTTCATTCAATGGTATCAACAGGCCAATGAGAACAATAATATGGCAGTAAAACTTCCAAAGAGGTATACCAAATATAATCAGGTAAGCCCAGGTATTCAGAATTGTGGAAACAGTGTCATGGATACAAAATAAAGAATAAAAATAGCTCAAAGGAGACTGAACTCATGGGCATTAGTCAGGCACACTCTTCTGTTCAGCCCAGCAGTACAATAAGCTACAACAAGTTCAGTTTGCTTCTGCCTTCTGGAGGGCATTGGGAAACCCCCAGGTGCTTCCTTGGAACTGAATCCGAATTCCCAAGACTGCTCAAAATACCTTGTCTAAATCAAAACTTGTTCTCACTTTATCTTTGTAGTAGCAGAAAACTGAGTCAGGTGCCATCTTAAGCATTAGTTCAATCAATTCCCATCCACCCATCCAGCCATTCATTCACCTGTTCATCCAACCATCTCCCCGTTCTTCCATCTATCTATCAAACATTTGTGGAACTCCCGTCATGTAGGAATTCATTAGTAAATCTGGAAATGACTTCCTGATTGGAAATAATAACTAAGTCCTGACTTTGGGCTTATCATATCCCTAGATATTTGCCTTAGCTTATAGAGGACAGCCAATCCTGAGAATTTTGTCAGCTTTGGGAGTTTTATGCATGTAATTGCCCTTTTCTATGTCATTCTAATAGTAGAACTGGGGAAAGGAAGCAAGAAAAAAGAACTAACTTTTAAAGAGAGTCATATTTTTTGAACCTCATCTTGAAAAGTTATTGTTTTAGAAATATAAGGCAGAGTATTTACAGCACTTTAGTGAGGCAGAGAGAATTCCAGTGGACTCCAGAAAGACAGTCTTTGTTTAAGAAGGAAATATTCTTGGAGATCCCTTTCTCTTGCAGAGAGGATCCTGACTTAGTCCAGAACTAAGCAGAGCTGGATGGGAAATTGTACCTTTGGTGTCACAGGGGCCGCTGGCCATGGCCTTACCCTTATTCTTCCTTGGTGAAATTGCCCACATTTCAAATTTCAGGGGAGTGGGGCTGGGGATTTAGCTCAGTGGCAGAGCGCCTGCCTGGCAAGTGCAATGTTGTGAGCTCAATTCCCGGTACCGGAAAAAAACAAAAAGAAACAGAAAAAACAAATTTCAGGGGACTAAAAAAAAACAAATTTGAGGGAACCTAAAAGCCCAAAGTGATAATGAAAATTGAAAGAAGCGACAAAAATTGAAAGAAGCGAAAGAAAGAGTCATAATTGGTTTTGATTGTTAAACATTAAGAATAGGCCCAGTCATCACTATTTATACTCAGTGAAATGAAAAAACAATGTTCCAGCTCTGAATGAATAATCTATATTATTCTATATTCTAATCTATATTAAGTAGGGTAATTATAAAGGGATAAGTGGGGTAAAATAGAAACTCTTAGAACACTCTTTAAGGACAGGGATTCTGTTGATTTTATTCACTGTTTTATTCTCAGTGTCTAGCAATATAACGTTCAGTGCTCAACAAATATTTGTTTAATTAGTGATATCACTGTTGTAGTGCTCCTAATAAATATTTGTAGCACCCAAGGGACAGAAACCACATTGGACTTGAAAGTGAATGTCTGATTTATGGCTTTTCTAGTTACTAGCTGTGAGCACAAATTTTTTGTACTTAAAATGGAATCAATACTCTAACTCACAGAGCTATTGGAATGATTACATGGAATAGAGTATTCAAAAGTTGTAGCAAAATGCCTGGCACAGTAGTATGTGCTTAATAAACAGAGAATCTGCTTAAGAATATTGGAGGACTGCATCTGTTTTTGCAAAAGACATTAAAAAGAAATTACTCATTAAAGGGTAATCAAGGAAAGAAAAGTGAAAGTAGTATGAAAATTCCAGCTTGTCCTAACAGAATGTTATAATGGCAGATATGTTTATTGATTGATATAAAGAATATTTAAAAAAGTAAAATCAGTTTTGCTGATATCTCTCTGCTAGGTAACTTTTAATTACTGTGACAAAACACCTAAGAAAAACAATTTAAAGAAAGATTTATTTTGGATCACACTTTCAGGGTTTCCAGTCCATGATTTGCTGGCTTTCAGGCAGAAATGTCATGGCAAAAAGGTGTGGCACAGAAAAGCTTCCCCCTTGCACAGGCAGGTAGCAGAGAAAAGGGAAGAGCTGGAGAAGAAGGGACCAGGGACAAGATATAGTCCCCAACATCATGCCCTCATTACTCCCTTCGAATAGGTCCTACCTCCTACATTTTCGGCACCTCTGAATACATGCCATCAAATTATGACCTCATCAACAAATTAATGCACTAGATGAAGTTAGAGCCCTCATTACCCAATCACCTTCTGAAAGCACCACCTCTGAGAATGGGGGACTTTCAGGGAACATCTTAAATCTAAACCATAAGAGTCTTTTTGGTAATTTTCAGTACTAAGATTATTTTCATGCAAATAAGACAACTTCCTGAAGTGTGAAGTGATAGCTCATTAAAATTTGCTTTCAGGGGCTGTGAGTGTAGTTCAGTGGTACAGTGCATGTTTACCATGCACATGGCCTTAGGTACTTATGATACCAAGAATTTTGTTGGCTTATTTTTACGTGTTTTTGGTGGTGCTGGGGATTGATCACATGCTAGGCAAGTGCTTTACCACTAAACTATGCATCCAGGCTTCCTCCAGAATTTCTTTTTAAAAGTTATTCAAAATTTGAAAATAAGCAAAGAGGTTTTGTATGCTCTGTTTCAATGTCAAATGTACTAGAGAACTGTCTAACTAGCTCACTTGTGGATTATCTGACACTATGGGGATTACCATCCCAATTGACTTAATATTTACTACTTACTGTGGGCTAAATGTTTGTCTTCTTCTCCAAATTCATATGTTAAAGCCTTAACTCCCAGTGTGACCATATTTGGAGAGAGGTATTATGGAAGTCACTGAGATTGTAAGAGTGGGATCTGATCTTATAGGATTAGGTCCTTATAGAAAGAGGCACCAACTGACACACAACAAAGTGAGGCCCGATGAGGAAACAGTCAAAAGATGGTCGTCTGAAAGCCAGGAAGAGGGCTTTTACCACAAACAGAATCTCCCAGAACTTTGACCTGGAACTTCTAGAATTGAGAAAATGAGTATCTGCTATTTAAGCCATCCAGCCTATCCTACTTTGTTATGGAAGTCTGAATTAATGAACATACTATTGCTTAAGGTCCATGCTCTGTCACTCTGGGTATTAACTTGTGAAAGATTAGTAGGTTGTTTGTGGGTTTTTCCAGTAAAGTTGTAAATTATTTCTGTTTGTAGAAGTGAGAGCTCCAAAGGTCTGCTTTATTGATATATAGAACATTAACCAATGTACCTAATATTGTGATCTATCCATTCTCCTGCTTTGTAAAATGCTATTGATAGTTTCTCCTGGTCAGGTATGGTGGCATGAATGTATCCTCCCACCTACTCAGGAAACGGAGGTAGGAGGATCTCCTGAACCTGACAGGGCCAGCCTGGACAGCAAGATTCCATCTCTTTAAAAAGGTAAATAAATAGCTCTGTGTGGTTGTACATGCCTGTAACCCTAGCTACTAGGAAGCTCAGGCATAAAGATTGCAAACTGGAGGCCAGCCTGTGCAACTTGGTGAGATCTTGTCTCAAAAAAGTGTATGTGCGTGTGTGTGTGTGTGTGTGTGTGTGTTTGTGGGATTGGAGGTATGGCTTAATGGTAGGTAGGGTGCCCCTGGATTTGACCTGCAGTACCGCACACAAAAAAGTGACCATTTCACATATTTTAGATTTTAACCCCTCTTGAAAAATCAAAAGATCAGGGAGTGCTGAGTTTAAATTCCCAGATACAAACCAATAGTTCTAAGTGGGTGGCATCTGCTCTTTGGGAAAGGAAAGCATTGTCCCATTTGCCATAGGCCACACCCAGGCCCCTTTGTTCTTTTATGTTACCTGCCTGCCCTTGAGGCTCCAATCCTTGGTGTAACGCATCATGCTCTTGTTGCCCAATCAAAATAACCTTCAGCACAGTTTCCAGAGACCCCAAAACAAGGACCACCCGATAGGGTGATCAACTTGGTGTTAGAGGATGTCTCCACAGTACAGTGTTCCCTTCTCATCACCCCCAGAAAGGGCAGCAGGAAGGACATGGTGTGCTTGAGTGAATTACTTGAGTTAACACATCTTCCTGAGGCCCTCTGAGGTTGTGGCATCCTGCTGAAAAGTCTCCATGACTTTTGGCCAAGGACTGGGCAAAGTGATACTAGCAGTTAACTTTATGTGATATAGAGATCCACCTCCCTTTCGTGTCAGCTGTTGGATGTACACTCTTCCATACCATTAGAAGTAGGTATCATGGATTCACAATCGGAAATCCCAAAGCTTTAAAAAGCAAAATTCTGGCAGTGAAATCTAATGTGAACTACCACAAAGCTATTGATAGTCTTTATTTTTCACATTTAACATACTCTAATATTGTGGTACAGAAAGGCTAATGTGATTGATGCTGGGGTACCCTAGACTCCACTGCCAGTGTTGTATTCACATAGATTTGAAATCTACCTGCAAGGATTGAGAATGTACACTATATTACATATTTCTGTTTTACAGATGAGGAAACTGAATCCTTCAGAAATTAAAAAAAAAGCAACTCATATAAGTGCTTAACCATGATGCTATAGTACCTCTTTCTTATGGAGGGTGGTACTGGGAGTGAACCCAAAAGCTTGGGCTTGCTAGGCAAGTGCTCTACCACCATTATATCCCTGTCCTTTTTCTTTTGAGGCAGGTTCTCAGTGATAAGTTGCTCAGGCTAGCCTGTCTTGGGACCTCGTAACTTAGCCTTCCAAGTAGCTGAGACTATAGATGTGCCCCACCCTGCTTAGCTTTATTAACTGTAGACCTCCAACTAGATCATCCTTCCTGGAGGGCCTTGGACACCTCATGTCATCTCTCTGGAGCTCATTGTCTATTTGTAGAGTTAAGGACAGCACTACTCACCTTGTTCCCTGCACATAATAGGCTTTGAGTCGTTTCTTTCTCTCCATACCATCCTGTAACATGGTGGTAAGTGTTGTTATTATTGAAGAAACTGAAGTTCAAAGAACATAAACAATTTGCCTGGGTGACCTACCAATGAGTGGAGAGCATGTGAGCCAGGTCTGTTATCATTGGTGTCACTCTTTCATGGGGTTCAAGCGTTCTCAAGCTCTGAAAGGAGTCCTTCTCTCATATCCAACTAAAAAGCACTCATCTTTTCATTCGAGCAGCCAGCAGCCTGACAGAGGCCAGGACAGCTTTGAAATGGTGTTTACTGTCCCCCTACCTCCTGCCTCCCAGGGGAGGGTTGAAAAGTGTCTATTTTCAGGCTATTGCTAGTATTTTCTAGGACCTCGACTCAGTGCTCTGTCGCTCTTGCTTCCTGCTGTAAAGATTTCTACAAGTAGGTGTGACATTTCTTTAGGGGCTTGTAGTCCCAATAGGTCTGAGCCTAACAGGCCTCAGCTCCTGTTAGTGTGATGGGTCCCTCCTCCTTCCTTCCATTTCTCTTGGATGATTGTCCTCTGACTGCCTGTGCTTGGGAACCCCGGTTGCATGAGAGTCGAGGGACTGGCTGGAGAAGCTATCGTCCTGCAGCCTCTCAATTGACCACAGAAGGTGTGGCTCATTCCCTTAACAGATGTTTTGCAACCTGGTTACTGAGAGGAAATGTCTCTCAGTGCAGTGGTTTAGGAAGTCAGCTGCCTATAATCATGGGCACAGGGGGAATCACTATTATCCACCAGAGAAGACAAGCTCAGTAGGGGTAGAGTGAGTCAGAGGGCTAGTAATGCCCTCCTGTTCCTAACCCCTCTGACTTTGGGGAAGACTCCTGACCTTACTGAAATGAAACCAGGGAAAACAACTTCCAGTCCCGCCTGTCTCACAGGACTTCAGGGAGAGCTGCAGTGGTAATGGAAGTGACAACTTTGCAAATTATCACATATAATTATCATATAAGCCTGAGGGCAGTCAGTGAGTTATGGCCAAAGATGAGGAAGAGAGGTTGTAAGAAGTCAGCTCTACAAGAAGTGAGATCAAAAGTTCAGTAGATTAAGCTGTACCACACCTTGACAGATGGTCCCAGGCTTACATATACATCTCTAGAACGTGGCTGTTTTCCCTGATTGAAGGTAGTGGTGAATGATTAGGATTTAAGAATGATTAGGAGATTTTGTTTCTGTGTCATTGAAAGGCATGTTTATGCCTTAAGATTGTGACAAACAACAAGAATGGAAGAGGAATAAAAATTAAGAGATACAACAGATGGCAGAAATAAATTAGCACCTATTTCTGGTAGTGAAATCAGTAGAGACAGATTATAAACATGCTTCTTTTCTATGGAAATTACTAACTTGGCAGTAGTTTGAGGAAATGATAAACTGAAAAAATTTAGCAGATGTGAAAAAGAACCAATGCAGTGTTGATAATTAGGACATATAGGAACTGGAAGTAAACACACCAGAGCTGCACAGACAAGTTTGAAGGACTCTTCCCAGAGGAAGGTGAGAGATAAGACTCCAAGATATAGGAACACTGAGCATGCATTTACAGAAGAGGATACCAAGCCTTAGAACCAGTGTGGCAGACCTTGAACACACAAGGAAACGCCTAACCTCCATCAAAAGTATCTCATTTGACTCAGCACCTCCCACCCGCATTAGTGAGTGATGAATATCCTGGTGCTACATCATGAAACGTGTGTGTGTGTGTGTGTGTGTGTGTGTGTGTGTGTTGCCTGGTTGCTAATTGTGGAATGTGTGCACGCGTGCGTGCAGGATTGGGTTGTGAATCCTATTCTATGTAGTGAATGGTTGGCAAAATCAACAGCTAAAAAGATAAGAGCTGGTTTGAGGAAAAGGTGAGTTGTTAGGAAAGGTTTGGAGGAGATACACTTCAAAGCATGCTGTCTTCTGATTATATACAAAATGTCTGGGTAATTTGTTAAGAATAGAGGGGTTTTTTGGCTTATGGTTTTGGAGGCTGGGAAATCTAAAAATATAGCCCTGGAATCTTCTCTGCTTCTGGTGAGGGCCTCATGCTGCTTCAGTTTATTGCGGGGAAGCACAAGGGCAAACGCACATTTGTGAAAGAGACAAAGCACAGGAGCGAGTCAAAGCTTGAGTGCTCCACCGCTGAGCTATATTCCTATCCCCAGGCTGGCCTCATACTCGAAGTCCTCTTATCTCTGCCTTCCAAGAAGCCGACATTAGTGGTATAGGCCACCAAATCTGGCTTTGCTCAATAATCTGCTCATGTGGTAGCTTATCCCTGGAGAAGGGGAGCCCACCACTGTGAGAGGGCCTCCTTCCTTTATGAGTGTGGATCCTGCATGGTCAAACACCTCTTCAAGAGCCCAGCTCTTCTCAATACCATTATGGGGATCAACCCTCAAAATGAGTTTTGGAGACAATAAACCATTTTCTAACCACAGAGGACCACAGAATGTGAGAAAGAAAAAAGGTATGTTAGGCAGAAGAAATATAAACTAAGGCCAGGAAGGTGGGGATGCATGCAAATTGGCTTAGTTGATTCACTCATTCAACAAGCATTTACCAGGGGCTGGTTATGTATCGGGCACAGCACAGGCGCCTTGCAAATGGTCCTTGTTCTCATGGAGCTTATAGTGCAGTGGGGAAGGAAGGGAGAGAGTGCTGGGAGTCCCACAGCTTGTCAGCAGGGCTGACCTAAGGACTGACAGTAATGAATATCCCAGCACCCAGCTCCTGCTTAGGCTTACTTTGTCACTGAAGTGAGCCTAACCAGTAGCCTTCCTGTTAACCAGGGACCCCCGCCTGTTACCGTTACCCAGGGACCCCTTCTTCTCCAGGCTATGGTTGTACTAAATTCTTCCTACCAAGACTACCCAGAGAACAGCAGGTATTTCAGGGTGCTGAGATTGTGGATGCTTTGGTTTTTTCTTTATACTTCTGTTTGGCTTTCCTAACTTAAATATGCATTACTTTTAGAATCAGAAAAAAAACTAATGAAAATAATTTTTGTTGAGTATTTTTTAAGCTACAGACATTAAGTGAATGGATATGGAAATGTACCAATAACATATTACTGAGTAAAGAAAAAGAGCAAGCAATCTACAGGATAAAACAAATACTGCCATCTTGTTTTTATAAAAAAACCTTACTCATGTTTTGCATATATATATAGCTCTGAAAAAGCCTATTTTATATTTATGGTGGGGCAAAGGGATGGAGTTTTACTTTCATATTTCTCGGTAATACTTGAGTGTTTATAACAAGCATGTGCTACTGCTGTGGTTTTTGAGACACCCCTCCCCATCTCTTATACTTGGATGCCATTTATTGAGTTTCTTATGCCTGGTTACTGAACTAAGTACACTTCTCACATCTGGTGGCTTAGCCTGTGTTTCCAACTCCTATTCTCTGAGGCAACAGGGGACATTGAACCATCTCTGGCCCCTGCGATCTTCCCTTGCGGGGATCGTAACTCCTCCAGGTGTGGTCAGGCTTTGTGAAGCAGGAAACCCAGCAGGGGTTATTTTTCTGCCTCCTTGATTGTCCTGCCTAGATTTCTTTGCTTGGAGACTTGTTGTGATGGAGATGGTGACCAGGAGGGAGCCACAGGGCCATGTCTAAGTGTCCTGCCCATTGCTGAAGAGCAGGGGTCGGGAGAGGATTAGGGAGTGCCCTCACCTCCACCCTGGACACCTATCTTTGGTCCAGGGTCCCACCAGGCTTTCTTCCTGTCCCCAGCCCCGCCCAGGAAGAAGGTAAAAATAATTAACACCTAAGTGGAAAGGCTTTCACCCGGGTTGAAAACTCCTCCAGGAATTTGCATTTTAAAGCCTGGTTGCTAATTGTGGAATGTGAGCCTTTGTCTTCCCTAAAAGGAAAAGCAAGCAGTGGAAATTAAGGGAAGAGAGGAGGGGGTCCTCTTTGTGCTGGCCTCCAAACACACTACAGTATTTCCAAGCCTGCTGCAGATGAAAAAGCTGAATTGAGGGGCGGGGGTGTTACCCCAACAGTTGATTTCCTCCTCGTCCTCCATAAGGTTTTTGGTGAGCTCCACTCCAGAGCCTGCTTGCTTGTGTATCACCTGGAGCCCTGCAGTCTCCTTCCCCAGCGGACTGAGCCTAGCCTGGTGCCCAGTCCCGGGATAGGCTAGGTGTGCAGAAACACGCCTGCGCCTGCTTATGGGCCAGGGGCACTCGAGGAAAATTGCATAATTACTGTATTAATTAATTTTTTAAATGAGTAAAACATACACAAAGAGTTTTAAAAGTTCTACAGTGGAAAGCAAGTGTCCCTTTTATCTTTAGCTCCTGAGTTCTCCTGCTCCCTACCCCCTCACCCCGTCTTTCTGGCTCTGTAAGTATGTATGTAGATATACATACATGTAAATACGTATGTGGTATATTTCATTCATGTCAATCCTCTTGCTTTCCCCTCCCCCACAAACCAATGTTTTTCAGGCCTGTGTTTACTTGTGAGACCTCACGAGTGATTATTTTCTCGTGTCCAATATCCTCTGTAAAATGGCAGGTAATAGAAATACCTCTTCATAGTGCTGTGGTAAGGATTAAGTGAGTTCACTCATGTAGTCATTAGACAAATGCCTGACATGGGCTGGAGCACTGGAAGAGTGTTAGCTGTTGTGGGGACTGAAAATTGCTGAAGAGTTTAAGCCTAAGGAAACTCCAAGATCCAGAATCTTTTTTAAGGCACATAATGATGACTTAATCTTATAAGAAAATAGGCAAGGGTTGGGGATGTGGGTGAGTGGGACTGTCCTTGCCTAACATGCATGAAGCCCTAGGTTTGATTCTCAGTACTGGGGCGGAGTGGGGGTGACATTCTGATTCTGCAAAGTGGAATATGAACATGATGAAAATGCAACATGCCAGGTGCTTGTCTGGCCTTTGACAGCCTTACTTAGTATTTTCAATAAAGCTTTGAAAGCAGGACTTTTTATTTCCATTGTCAAATTAGGAAACTGAGACTTTGGTTAATTTGTGAAAGAAAATAGCAAAAGTAATGTACACTTGGTCCTTTGATTTTCTTTTTGATACTAAGCACATAGTGCAACAGCAATCGTGTTTTTGTGCAGATCAGTGCTATCGGGTGCATTTGATCACACACTGTTTTCAGTGTTCCTATGGCATGGTCTGGGCCTAAAGCAAACAAAAATAAGTAAGTGGGGACCTGGAGTGTCATCAATACCTTGTTTATTGATACTCCATAGTATGTGGTTTTTAAGGCAGTCATTGAAGCTGATCCTCTCCAGGGTAAAATATCATTTTACTTTTCAAATGATGACACACTGTCTTGTTTCTTAAACACAGCACCATAAACTTCATTTGGTTTTTCTTTTAATCTGCCCTTGAGTTATCGCCTCTGTATTGCCCTTGGCTTTTTGTGCCTTGGACTAGGCTTTCTTACTATCAGTCAGTGTCCTGTGACAGATCCCTAGTTGTACCCCAAGGAATACACATTGTAAGGTTTTTCGTTTGCTTGTTTGGTTTGCATTGCTGGGGAGCAAACCCAGGGCCTGGCTCAAGCATGCTAGGCAAGCGCTCTACCATTGAGCCACATCTGCAGCCCTACATCATCAGTCTCGATGGAACTGTACATAAAACCAGAACTGATGAGGATCAAAGGAAGTCAGTATTGTGTGGCAGAGTGACAATTGTTTGAGAAGCATTTTTATTTATGGGTGCTTTAAGTTCTAAGTAATTGGAATTGTATGAACCCTAACCCCATGCTGAGCATTGACAGACCATTTCGTATTTATGAGAGGCAAAAACTGTGAGGTATTAGCAAGATATAGCACATACAGCACAAATAAACAGGCAGGTATGGTGACACAGACCTGTAACCCCAGCACTCAAAAGGGTGAGGCTACAGAATATTGAATTTGTGGCTGGTCTGGGCTACCTACTAACATCCTGTCTCAAACAAAAACAAAAGATATGGCACAAACAGCAATAATGATCGTAAGCAAATGTACAAGTAAAAATTCCACGGAAGGATATTCTAATGAAAATAAACCACAAGAAAGATTGTTAATGAACTGGAGTGGTACACTGTCAGTTTTTCCTGGTGACTATGGTTCCTTTGCTCCATGAACTGCCTATTCACATACCTTTTGCTTATTCTTCTATTGAGGTATTTAGATCTTGGTGATTGGTATGAGTTTTTTGTAAAACAGGAAACTAAATCTTTTCTCAGTCACAGATTACAATTTTCCCCAGTGGTTTTCCTTTTATTATTATTATTACTTTTGTGGTTTTATTTTGTTCACAGCATTTTCTTTTGCCATACAGAAATTGTATATTTTTGAGTGGTCAAACTCATAAATTGTTTCTTTTGGCTTCAGAGTCTTACAGTTTACTTAGAAAGCTCATCTCTACTCTCAGGTGATCAAGTTGATGTTTTCTTTGAGATATTTTGTGCTTCCACTTTGAAAATTTAAATATTTGCTCCAACCAAAATTTATTTTGATGTTAAGGATTAAAGTAGGATTCTGACTTCATTATTTTTTCCAGCTACTTAGTACTAGTACCCAAATGATCTCTCTTTTATCAAAAAATAAAATGTGTGTACTTTTAGTCCCCTCCTGTTATCCTGCTTTTTTTCCACAATAAGCTTTTAAACTTGTTTGGTTTATATTGTATTTTGCTGTGTAGTAGGGGGGCTGGGGAAGTAGCTCTGTGGCACAAAAACCTGCCTGGCAAGCACAAGGTCCTGAGTTTGATTCCCGGTACCAAAAATAATAGTAATAATAATAATAACTGATATGTAGTAGGAATATAGTCCTTCCTCATTATCTTTTTTAAAACTTTCCCTAGCCATTTTCATGTGCTTACTTTTCCAGGTAAATTTTAATAACATTCTATCAAGTTCCTCCATTTTTTTGATATTTTAATTGAAAATGCATTGAACTATAAGTTAATATAGGGAGATTGACATCCAATAGCAGGGCATTTTTTTCCCATTTACTTCAGTTTTCTTTTATGAACCATTAGAGTTTTATTTAGAGTTTTTAAACTTTATTTTTTATTTGTACATATTTGTCATACATATTTATCACATTAATCACTGGGAATTTGTACCTATACATAATATATCTTGATTCTCCTTTTTCTCCTGTATTGCCCTTCCCTCCCTTCAATTTGTCTTCCCCTTCCCATTTAAAAAAAGCTTTGTTTTCATTTTTTCTTCTATTTTCTTTTTTCCTTTTTTCTTCCTCCTCCTCCCCTTCTCCTCTTCCTTGTTCCCCTTCTCTTTTAAATACATTCTTCCTCTTTCCCAATGTCTTTCTTCGTGTAGATCCTACAAACTCCTTATTAGATTTATGCTTTTTCAAGTACTTCAGCAAATGAAATAAGTGCTTTTCCTGTTTTCTTTTCCTTTGTGGTGCCAGGATAGAACCCAGGACCTTGCACATGCTAGGCAAGCAGTCTACTACTGAGCTACACCTCAGCCTAGCTAATGCTTCTCATTCTAACTAGCCGTGTGTTTTTAGGCAAAGCATTCACATTTTCCATGCTTTAGTTTCCTAGTTTGTGAAGGATGGAGGGTACCTCCACAAGCCTGTCACCTAAAGCTAGCTGAAGATTTTCTGAGGTGGTTTTGGGGCATTCAGGGGCAAAATGTTAGGGTTTCCAGGGGCAGTTTTGCCCTCATTGCATTTTCATGGGAAAGACCCAGGGTCAGCTCAATTTCTCTGGTCCCAGCTGTACAAACAAATACCTGGGTCAACCCTAATGGGAGCCCTCTGTGAGTCCCACCCCCAACAATGATTCACTGGGACTACGCCCCTCCTCCCCATTCTCCCTGAAGGCTGGCCATGCCAGTGGGATGGACAACAGCCTTATTCGACACCAGGTATTGGGCATCCACTGTGTGCTCTCTGGATGGGACCATTGGCTGTTTACCTGAGTGGACAATGGCTTTGGAGCATTTAAGCCTCCAAATGTAATTTGACTGTGTGATAATTTTGGCTTCCACAGACCCAGAGCCAAAGAAAGTTAAACAACTTTTCTCCAGGGTGTGATGAAGATCCAGCAGGGGCATGTTTTGAGATACAAAGTGTTATTTAGCAATACAGGAGGAAGAGGTAGTTTAGACAGACAGCATTTCTTACAGAGACTAAATTCTTAGATAGACTAAGACTACTGGGGCTGGCCAGCGCAGAATCGCCAGTTCAGCCTCCCATCCTGGGTGGACTCTCTTCCATGCTTTCCTGCAGCCCGAGCACCCCACTGTGTTGAAGCCTGGTTGACAGGCTTGCACTCCCGTCTAATTCCAGCAGAGACACATTTAGCATTTAGCTTAATTGTTTCTTTAATTGAAAGCCAGCAGATAAGCACCAGTTTCTTTCCCATGCAAAAGAAGCTTGAACTAGGAGAAACAAACCAATGGCATAAGAAAACAAGGGCTGCCTCAAGCCCCCTTTGTAGAAGGGGGAGTTGGTGCCTCCGTGTTCTTGCATCACAATGTATTTGAGTTAATTTGACTGGTGGTGGTGCTTAGTTACCCAAACACTTTAATAGGATTGAAGTAGACTACTCTCAGGCCTTGCAAGGATACAAATGGGCTGGCTAACCCCTCTTTTCTTTAAGAAAACAGCTCTCACACTTGTACAGGCCAAAATAATTAAGTAATTAGCAAAGGCATTTGTCAAAATGCCCACTGGGGCTGACGAAAATGACAGCTTTGAGAAGGATGAAGAGCTTGAAAATAGCATTTTCTCCAAGCTCCAGGCTGGGGTCAGGCCTCGAGCCTGTGAGGGAAACGCCTGCCTGGGACTCCCGGGTCCCAGTTCAACCTCTGGGGTTCAAGTTCACTTCCCTGTGGCAAAAGCCAAGCTCCTATTTCTAAGGAGGCGTTCTTGAAAGGCCTTTGGAACATCAAAGGGCTCTCACTCCACAGCAAGTAAGTGAAAAATAAGGGAGTCATTTTCCTTTCAAAGGATTGAAACCGTTAAGCAGCCAAGTCCATGGTAGAAAAAGCATTTGTGGTTTATTAAAATTAAAAGAGGGGAACTAGCTGGAGGTTACAAGGCAGTCAAGAGTGACTTATTCCTTACCTACTGTGTGCAAAGCAAATTCCTGGATTTTCCTAGGGTCAAAGGGGTCTCTGCCCTGAAGAGGCTTCAATGTTTGCTGTTGTAGGGTTGATTAGACTGGTAAATCAAGAGAGATTCTCTCAGAATAAGAGAGAAAAGCAACACTAAAATAGTACACAGCTATGTGCCCTTTAACATGTCTGGCAAGTGGCACCTCATTCATGGCTCGCAACAGCTACAATGGAAAGATGTGATGTCTTTCCTCGTCCATCATATATGTCACAGTCAATAGTCAAAGCAGAGAAAAGCATAAATGTAACAAGGAAGACTCAAAAATTCAGCGAAAACACTATTTTTAAAATTGAATTTGATGAAGAATGGACAGGCATATAGAAGTGTGATTGTACCCAAAGTGTATGGCCTAAAGATAGTGGAAGACTGAATGGAGAAACCCAGCAAGGGCTGTGCATTCATACTCTTTGTGGTGTCTCTGGGTGGAATTCCTTCCTCCTAGTTACTGAGCTGGATCCTTTTGGAATGAGGGTCTTACGACCTACTATCAGACAGGACAGGGTGAGGGGCTGGGGATTTAGCTCAACGGCACAGCACCTGCATGGCAAGCGCAAGGTCGTGAGTTCGATTCCCAGTACCAGAAAAAAAAAAACCAAAACCAAAACAAACAAACAGATAGCACAGGGTGGAGAATTTCTTTGTGGTCAGTTCTTACACAGAAAGGCAGGGGAAAGACATAGTAATATATCTAGGTTTTATGACTGGCTTTTGCAGAAAGGGATTCTAGTTTCTATGATATGTCTTGGGGAAGACAAATTCTAGCTTCTGGGGCCCTTCTCTGGGTGGGAGAAGCAGGAGAAAGAAGGGCAGAGGGCCCAAAAAATCTTGCTTTTGATCTCCCTTCTTCAATTCCAAATACTCAGCATGCCAGAGCTCTGTGCTTTGGGTTATCCTTTTCTAGGTCCCAACATTTGTTTTTTTTCTTTAGTGGGTAAAGAAAATGAAGTTTGGCGAAGTCAGGAAACTTGGAACTGAGAAGCAATGGAGAAGACAGGTCAAAGGTTCTGGATTTGACTGGGTTTGACCTGAGCTTGACAGCAGATTTTATTTGTGTAGGTTACTAGGAATGAGAACTGAGGGAAGAGCACTAGATTTAGAAATTAGGAGTTGTGGGTGGCTGGAGTAGTGTTTCAGTGGAGTGAAATGGGAGGGCAGATATTGGGAGAATCAGACATAAAGAGTCAGTCTTCCAAAAACAGCCACCGGGAAGGAGAGGAACATCACTAATGGGGTACTGGCCAGGTTGGTAGTGTGTTGGTGGCGTATCCCAAGCGGGTGGAAACCTAAGCAGGTTTGCAGGCTGAGGACAGTGGCTTGAAGAAACAGAGTTTGAAGATGCCAGGAGAATAGATGTTTGGGAAAGACAGGTCCTTCCTGGAGGACATGCAGCTTGAAATGATGTAGGCTGGAGAGGACAGAGAGGGTAGACTATTCCTGAGAAAAAGGATGAGAGCAAGAACTCACTGAAGTTACAATGGTACCTGAAGTTAGAAAGGACAGAGTTGGTCCAGATACATTTTGGGGCAGGAGAGGAGAGCCAAGAGAACTCAAGCAGGGAGAAATGGCTGACATTGGTACTGTCTGTGGAGGAAGTCAAGTAAGGCCAAGGACTAGAGTGGCTGAGTGGGTATGTGGGGATTAGGGCAATAAGCAGGCTCTGCAGGGCTGGAGGTTGTGGGGTGTCCGGAGCTTGGAGCAGAAGTTTTTTCATAGGTTATATGGTTTCTGGGCTGGGGGTGGGAGGTACCTCAGGTAGGGCAAGATTGAAAATTATAGGATGTTAGAAGGCCAATATTGAAGGGACTGGCGGCAATCTCAAGTGTGAAATAGATGATGACAGGTAGGAGCAGTCAGGTCTGAAGTCTTTTGCAGGAATAAAGCCAAGGAAAGTAGAAGAGAATGGTTAGGCGTGGAAATGGTTATAAGGACTTCCAGAGGAAGAGTAAGGTCAGTAGTAATGCTTAATGATTTGGAAGACAAAGACGGAGACTTGGCCTCTTCTTTTTAGAGGCAGTGAATAATATTGGGGCTTTGAGAGCCTGTATTTGTGTTCCCTTAAATTTGTGTGTTAAGACTTGGTTTGAGGGTATTTGGAAGTAGGTTGTTTGGTATAACCCTTCCTGGACCTCATTGTGGTTCAGTGAAGTTTATATTTGTAATTCCAAGGGAAAATTATTGGAGTTGTACTGAGTTAATTCCAATCTACCACTTCTAGTGCAACCCATGGTGCAAATAAAGACACAAATATGTATGTGAAATGGTAGGAAGTCAAGGGGATCCTAAGTCCAGTTAGAATAATGGCTAACTGGAACAAAGGCCTCAACCCAGGGCTGAACATGGGTTTTATTAGTTCATGAAGAGAGGAGTGGCTCAGGGATGAGTGACTGAGGAAAAGGTGGGAAGTACATGAGTATTATGAGCTGGGCTAAGAGGAATTTAATCCATGCGTGGCTGGCTCCACGGCTGAAACAGCTTGGTGGAAGGGCGTGGTGGAGGAAAACTGCTCACCTCATGGCAGAGAGATAGCAGAGAGCAAAAAGGGGAGCTAGGGAGGGAAGTATATCTTCCACAGCTCCACACCCCCAGGGCCACACTTCTTCCAACCAGACCTCATCTCCTAACAGCACATGTGGCTATGAACTGATGAATATAGTATCCCATGAGCCATTCACCTTCCAAAATCCCCATCATCAAACATACGAGACCTTTAGGGAGACATTCCAAGATCTAAACCCCAACAGATTGTAAAGAATGTGGATTAGTTCCTGGCACCCAGTGGACAAACCATGAATTACAGTTTTAAGAGACCTCAGGTCATCTGTTCTGACAGACAGGGAAAAAGATCTCCAGAAAGGCCACAGATTAGAACAGATGATAGAGTTCTAGTGGGGTCACCCAATGGAGGACCTTGGTAGAGACCACACAGGGGAGGAATACAAGATAGGAGAGATTCCAGACTCCAGAATGCCCAAGGTTTCCAGCCAGGTCTAGTATTCAGTAAGACTTGGTTGGTAGTGCATGTGTGTATGTGTATGTGTGTTGTAGGGGCAGCCATATCTCTTTCCAGGGTGACTAGTGTACCCAGGGACATGAAGCTTATTTTCTAAGTGTGTGTGACATTTTAATCAGCCAACTGAGCATGTTGTCTGCAAGTGAAAGTACTCTGTACCAGCATTGCTCTCCTTCCTTGGTGGACAGGACGTGCAGGGCCTGTTTTCCTCTCTGTTCTCCAAGCTTGGACTGTGTCACGTGGCAGCCCTCTGCATGACAATCACTTTACTCCACTGGTGCAGTGCTTACCCTCATATGCCTGATGTCTGATAGTGTAGGTTCTCTGTAAACACTCATTGGACCAGTAATGAGCAGAGCTTTCTCAGTTTTGGTGAGGACAAGGTCCTCTACCTGCCTCTGCAGTCGGAGTGCTGTGTAGAGGGTAAGTAGTCAGGAGTTTGGCAAATGAGGGTTTGAATCCCAGCTCTAGGACTTTCTACTGCTGGACTCCAATCCACTAGCACTGCAGAGCTTCAAATTGTTCACCTATAAAAGCAGGACAGTAATATTTCTTTACCTTAGGAGTCTTTTGACAGTTTGAAGATGTAATGGTGTGATGTTAACACTGTGCCTGCCTGGCCTTTCAGTAATAAGGGCTGTTTTATATTATTAGCAGTGTGTTCGGTATGGACACACACACAGGTTTACCTTGTCTTCTTTGTTTACAGCTGAGTGCCTCTTTTGTCCTACATTCTAGAGAACGATATGAGGAAGCTCAGGGACTGAAGAAGACAGACCCCTGCCTCCCAATTCAGGCCTCACTAATGCTCACTTAGTTTGGTGCTTCAGTGAAAGAAACCACCCATTCCCTGATTCCAACCCTGAGGTGCCTTCAAGCGGGGCAGCCAGGTCAAGGCTTGCCACAAACAGACCTGTGTTTTGGGGTGCTTACAGCCAGCAGGAGAAACTCTCTGCGTGGAAATTACTTTAATTTGCAGTTGACAAAAGGAAAATTGCTGGCATTTTTTGCTTGGAGCCTGGAATGTAACCTTGTGAGGCTGCCCCAGACATTCCAGGTGGCAGCTTCCATTAGTCAGCCCAGATTTCTAGCTTTAAAGGAGGAAGAAAAGAACTTAAGTAATTTAACAGGGAGCAAAACTCTCAGTCGTGATTTAATACCACCAACTCCTATCACTTAGAATTCCCTGCTGCCCTTGTCAACATATAAAGCACAGTCAATGTAGATATCCCATCGGATGATGTGTTTTTCTTTGCCTAACCTTCAGTTGTGTCCTGCAGCAGTCTGGCAGCAGTCTGTAGGGCTGTTGTGTTTAGCTGGAGAGAAGACTCCTTCTGAGAATCTGCCACTGTTTTGTTTGTGTGGGAATGGCTTTGAGGTCACTAGAGACGCCCTCTCTGCTTTATTCCTTTGCAGGAAGCCTGGGAGGCAGCAAGGTCTTGGTACCTATCTGTTGCAAGAATGAATGAATGGATGGATGGTTTCCAGTTTTTTCACAAGGCCGGAGGAGTGTTTTTTGTCTGTCTAGTCAAAGACTTCCAGAGCATCCAGAAGAAAGGGCATCCTTTAAATGTGGTGCTGGTCACCTTCCACTTAAAATATGTCCCAAAAATGCCTGTCTGGGGTGGGGTTCCATGGAATGCAAACCGAACGGAATGCCTTTCGGCCAAGTGAGTACCTGAGGCCACTGCTGCCATCCTGTGGACAGTATTTGAAACACAAGGGAAGGGACACTTTGGAAGAAATCATGGCTGAAGGTGTATGATGGAATATTTCCCTTTGTGATGCTTTGGGTTTTGTCCAAGAGGCATCTTCCTCTTCCTGTCTTGCTGTTCAATTAATAATAATAATAATCATAAAAAAACCACATTTATTGAGTTTTAGGCACTGTCTGAATAAGAGAACCAAGGTATAAAACCAGCCTCTCTGTTAGGACCCAACCCTTGCCTTTAGACTACTATTTTCTTTTTATCTTAGTTCTACCTCTCCTTTACCTTCCAGATATTGTTGTGACAGTACACCAATATCTTCAATCATGTAGTTCAAAGCTGCTGAGTACAGAGATTCCTTTCTTCCTTCTTTGCTTCTGCCTTCTTGTTTCCTTTTCTTTTTTTCTTCTTGCAGTGCTAGGGATCAAAGCCATGGTCTCACACATGCTAGCTGAGCACTCTACCACTGAGCTACATCGCCAGTCCCTGAATACAATAATGTTACTGGTCTGTGTGTACCAACTACCCATGTGGTAATGGACTAAATGTGACTATAAACATCTGCTAAACAGATTTAGGCATCAGCAGTGTATGTGTGCCAGGGGGGTGTAAAGTCATGGGACAGACGATGCAGAGTATATATTGTAACTAAAGATTGACAAGATGGTGAATAGGGAGATTAATAACTGTACAACACCTTCATTTTTATATGAACTGACTTCCCAGCACCACTGTTACACTCACATCTATACACATTTCTTTGCTGCTGAGCCTGGAGCATTTGACCATGCCTACGGCTGGCAGGGAGGAGGAGCAATAACCTCTCTCCAGCATGGAAGGTACAAAGTGTCTTCCATGAGCCCATAGGGCCTGTACTTTGAGTTGGATTTCCCCAACCCATCATCTGCATTTGATAAAACCTTATAGGTGGTTTTCATTCTTGGTAGTACTAAACAGAATCCAAAAAAAGGTAAACCCTTTGGGATTTAAGTCTGTCTCCCTGGGTATTAGAGAACTTTCGGGTAACAGTTCCCAAAGTGCCCATATGTCATTCTTTTATAGAAAGTGTCATGTGGAATGACTGAACTCAGGAGAGCTTTGCTTTCTACTTTATTCCAGAATTTAGTACGGCACACTCATCAACAACCAGGCACAAGGCCAGATGCCTCTCTTGTCAGGCGTGGTAGATTTCCCAGCTCTGTGTACTAGCACTGCCTGTACCAGAAATAGTACCCGTATGGGCTGCAGACTGTGGGGAGGCAGGAGGAGAGCAAGAAAGAACTGAAGAGGGAAGAAGGAGGAGAGCAACAAAGCACAAAGCAAGGCTCAGAAGAAGTGATAGAGCTGACTCCTGAGCACCTCTGAGGACCCTTGAAATGTCCCTAGAGGGCTGGACTCAGCTCTCTGGGACCTTTAGAAATGCTTGGCAGTAGCCAGTTTCCCACAGCCTTCCCTAAGCTGCCACCAAGTTAGTTCCCCGAGTTTCTGCGAAGAGGCCTGAGCAGCTCTTTATGTCCCTGGCACTGGCATCTTTGTTCTGATGTCAAGAGTGTTGTTGAGAAAGTAGTGGCACTATTATTAGTGTTTATAAATTATCATACTGGCTCAGGTGCTAGCCTTTGGGGCAGCAGAAGCTGGGCTTATGTCCAGGTCTGGAGTGAGAAGGGGGTATGAAGGGTGACAATCACAAGTGAGACCCAACTTCTAAAATAAGATGTCGGTCAGAGAACAACAGCTTGTGGCCACTGCCCTGCCTAGGGCCCACTTCTGCAGGGAGGGGCTGGCTTCCCTCCAGCACTGCCCCTGAACACCATTCCCAACTGCAATCAGAGTTCAAGGGACATCCCCAGTCAGCAGCGAGGGACTTAAGACAGCAAAGCTTTGATGTGTTCACCACCGAGATCATAATTAAAATCTAGTGGAAAGGAATAAATTTGGAAAAGAGTTTAAAAGCTGTACTCCTCACAGTAGATACACAAATCAGCCACACCAGTGTAATCCTTCAAAGGACTGCACACATTCAGATTATGCCCTGACTTTTATTTTTATTTTTTTGGTTTTTCTCCAGTACCAGGAATCGAACTCACGACCTTGCGCTTGCTAGGCAGGCGCTGTGCCGCTGAGCTAGATCCCCAGCCCCCTGACTTTTATTTCTAAAATGTTATAAGAGGCACTTCTGCACTATCCAAATAATAACAATATCAGTACCAGCTAGTGCTGATTGTGGATAAGCAAATGTAGGAGCTCTAGTCAGGTCCTAAAGAAATATTTTTTGGTCAAAGAAATAACTGCTTCTTTCTGAGGACCTGTATGTTTTTACCAGGGGTAAAAGCAGCCATATGATAATTTTCTCTTCACTTTAGTGTCCTGAAAGTTCTGAGTCATTTTTTAAAAACCTAAATCTCTGTGATTATATTGACTCTAAGAATGGACACTTTAGCTTTGCAGCTTTTACCCCCTTTTTTTTAACTTTGTGAAATTATATTTTATGGTTTGAGTCTGGCTTTCCTTTGTGTGTGTGAGTTAACTCAAAGCCCTTTCCTTTCTTTGTGAAAAGATATGAGGACAGTTAAGTTAAAAATTGGTTCAGCTTTATGATAGGCTGGTAAGCTTAGAGTACTGGCCAGAGACTCTAAGCCCAAATTTCCTTTTGGGCTATGTTAAGTACATTAACGGTTCTTTAGTAGAAATCACATTTTTAAGTGAAAAGAGTACAAGTACATGCTTGGTTTTGAAGGATGTTATAAAGGATTTCTCTGCCTCTCCAGACACAGTGGGGAGACTCTTGTCCCCATAGGGGGTCCTTGGAGGAGACCTGTGCAACTCCTCTGCTCTGCAGCTGCTCTTGAGTCTGGCAATCAGAGTTTGGGAGAGGCCCCCACAGGGATGGAGAGAGGCTGAGGAAAGGCCATCAGGCTTGGCCTAGACCCTCTCCGACTCTGCTGGGGGTGGTGTGTGTAAATGAGTCCTACATTTTAAGGAAACAATTGGCAATATGACTCCATGGTATTAAATATGCTCATATCCTTTGACTCGGGCATTTCCCTTCTGAGGATTTAATTTAAGAACTAATGAGAATTATTGCATTCATTCCATGACAGCTGCTCTGTCTCATAAATAAGGCTGGGTGAACAAAACAAAAATCCCTCTTTTATGATGTTTAGAGTTTAATGGATCCAGAAGCCCCAAAATATAAGTGAAGATCTTTGTCCGTGGATATTCAAAGCAGCACCATAAACAGCAAAGGATTGGAAACATATGTCCAATGATAAGGGGTTAAATTATAGTAGATCAATATGATGGGATTATTACCCTTGTTATTTTTGAGACAAAGTCTTTCTGTGTTACCCAAGTTAGCCTGGAATGTATGATATTCTTGACTCAGTCTCTTGTAATTGGGATTACAGGTGCATAACACCAAGCCCAGCTTGTTTTTTGGTTTTTGTTTTCTTTTGCTTTTGTAATTCTGGGGATTGAATTCAGGGTCTGTGCACTGAGCAACATTCCCAGCCCTTTTTTATTTTTTTTATTTTGAGACAGGGTCTCAGTCGCTAAATTTCCTAGGGTGGGTTTGAACTTGTAATCCTCTGCCTTATCCTCCCAAAGTGCTGGGATTATAGTCATGTATCACCATGCTTGGCCAATTTTAAAACCTTAAAGGCAATAAGAAGAAAAAAGGGGGAGCGATTCCCTGGAAATGTGTTCAGGCCCGCTATTCTGTGGATGCAGAGAGGACACTGTCTCAGATTTACCCTGGCTGTAGCATTACTTCTAAGATCTTCCTGCAGAACCTATATGAGCCCACCTAGGGCTTTCGCAATACTCACTACCTGGGTTAGTGGGAGCCAGGCACACATAGAATTGATATGTCAAGGCAACTGGCTTTGCTTTGGAAGACCCAGCCCTCGCCCAACTCACTGAGACAAATGTGATACAGGACTGACCAAAATAAATGTAAATTACGGTAAGCATAAAACTCTAGCCCTTTGGAGAAAAAGAGATCATTAAGTAATTTAATTTAATCTAATCTAATCTTTATATATTTGGCCTCTTAGTTTGATTTTGCTAATATTTCATATGACCCGAATCATTCAAGCAGGCTCTCAGGATGTGGGGTTAGCAGATCAGAGTAGCTCTGGAGTCAGATTGTTGAGGTCCAAATCCAGGCTCCACCACTAAATTGCTCTGAAATACTGGGCCAGTTACTTAACTTCTCTGAGGCTTCCTCATATGTCAACTAGAGAAAATGGATTAAATAAAACTATCCACACGAAGTAGAGGAGTGCGGTGACTTCTCTGGGATAGGCCTCCCCGTGTGTGCTTGGAGCCACTCCCCACCTTTCTCTTGCCTCCTCCTGAACTGCAAGGGGCAAACAGCTTCTCAGACTCGATTTGGTCAACTGGAGCTCCTGCTGGGAGAGAGAGGGCAGCAGGAAGGGAATAAACAGGGTTCGGGCAATGTTGCATGGCTTCTGAAGTCTCTGTTCTTGTTGGGCAGCCCCCTTCTGCTTCTGGGGCTTTCTCTTTAGGGGGTACTTTTTTATTTTTTTGTTTATTTTTTTTAAAGTACTGGGGATTGTACTCAGGGATTTTGCATTGAACTGCCTATTAAAAAATTTTTTTTTTATTATTATGAGACAGAATCTTTCTAAGTTGATAAATTTCCCAGCCTGGGCTCAAACTCATGATCATCCTGCTTCAGCCTCCCAGAGTGCTAAAATTAAAGGCCTGCACCAACATGCCCAGCTAAAGAGGAGATGACTTTTATAATTAGTTTCCTCTGTTAAGATCCCAGACAGGGCCTCTGTTTCCTGTCTAGACCCTGACACTCTCTGACCTTCCAGCTACCTGTTCTTTTGAGCAACCACACTGAACAATGTTTACAAGTTTTCCTGTGCATTTATTCTTGGTTCACCTTTGCAATGCATTTGATTACATTAACAAGATCTTCATCTTTAACCACAGTACACTGTCTAATGATCCAACCATTTAGGGAATTTCTAATGCAATTTCTAAGTTTTTTCAGACTTAAATATTAGATACAAAAGGGTATTTCTATAGAATCTGTGTAATTCAAGTAACTATGATGCAATGAATGGATATCTGTATCTTTGACAACAACAACAACAAAATTGCCTCTATCTTTGGGCCCTCCTCCCCAAGAGGCCCTCCCCAATTCCATCCTCCTGTTTTCCTTCCCAAATTTCACCACTCTTTGGAGCCTCTCCTCCCTTTATTTTTCTTCATAGGTTCATCATGTCTCTATCCCCTGAACAATACATTTAGGTTTTTTGTTTTTTCTTTTTTGCTTGTTTGGTTTTTTGTGGTATTGGGGCTTGAGACCAGGGCCTTTGCACTCAGCTACATCCTAACCCATTTTTTAAGATTTTACTTTGAGATAGCATCTTGCTCAGTTGCCAAGTTGCTCAGGCTGGGCTTGTCTTCCTGAATCAGCCTCCCAGAGTGCTGGGATTATAGGCATGCACCACTGTACTGAGCTACTTTTGCAAATTTTTATATTAAAGTAATGATACTGCAACTCTTCCCTCCAACTTGCTCTTCACTCAGCTATTGTTCTTAGAGTCTGTTTAATATTTAGCTGCAACTTACTCACTTGCAGTGCTTTCACAATTGTTATATGCCTAGATCTCAATTTAGTATCCGACCTGCTGCTAATGGACACGGGCGTCTCTTAAGTATTTAGCTATTTCAGATATTCTTATATTTATTCTGAGATGTGCAAATGCCTATGTTTCTCTAGGGTATAAACTTACTGTGGCTCTGCTGGGGCACAAAGCAAGGACTGTCACCTTTGGCGTACAATGACAAATCTTTTTCCACAGCAGTTTTACCACCCCTGGCTAGTATAAGAAAAAAACATTGATGGATATCTCTTTGGCCCTCAATGTCAGACTTTTACATTTTTTTTTTTTTTGCCAATCTGGAGGCAGTGAAATGATATCTCATTGTGATTTTAAGTTATGTTTTTCTCATCAATGAGATTGAACATCCTACCATATTCACATTTTTCCATTTCTAAGAAGTGCTCAAGATAAACTAATTGTACTTCCCTGGAACCTGGGGGTCATGGCTGCCAGGTGGGAGGAGAGGAGGGCAGTGCTGCCCTGGAGTCCTGATGGGGCATGTGGCTGCAATGGGAGAGACAAGCTGAGAGCTGCCCAGCCTAGGGGTTCTGGCTGACTCTATGTCTTTGGTACAGGCTACTAGTCTGGTGACTTAGATAACCAAATGCAGCAGAGTCCCACATTCAGAATTCTGCAGAGACTGGCAGCAAGTATCTGTGGAACAAGGCAGGGGTGTGTGGTGACCTGGCAGCATGTGACTTCAGCCAATTTCTGCACTAAATATTAGCAGACCTGTCAATATGTTGAGAGAAGTTCAAAATGTGGCTTTTAAATATGACCTTTTCCAAGAGTGACAGGGTTCACTCTTTGGACTCTCAGCAGGTGTTACCTTTCTGGGGCCCAGGGAGCTACTTTACTGTAGGGTCCCAGACTTAGAAGGAGCCTTCATTCACTTAGTATATTTTTGGTGGCAAAATGAACATAATATAAAAATTATCATTTTAGGTGTATACTTCAGTGGTATTAAGTATATTCAGTTGTACAACCATCACTACCATCTATCCACAGAGCTCTTTTTATATTCAGAACTGAAACGTTGTACCTATGAAATAGTTCCCCACCCTGCCCCCCGTGTAACCACCATTCTATATTCTGTCTCTATGAATTTGACTATCTCATACAAATGGAGACATATAATATTTGTTCTTTTGGGTCTATCTTACTTACTTAGCAAAATGTCTTCACGTTTCATCCTCGTAGTTAAAATGTTCTTCCTTTTTAAGGCTCAGTGACATCCCATTGTATGTATATAGCACATTTTGTTCATCCATTCAACCATTAATGAACACTTGGATTATGTCAGTCCACGTGGGATGCTGTACCAGAATACAATAGACTGAGTAGCTTATGAATGGCAGATATTTGTTTCTCATAGATCTGGCAGCTGGGAAGTCTGAACAGATGCCATGTCTGGTAAGGGCCCATTTCCGAATTTATAGGTAACTACCCACTTGTTGTGTCTTCATGTGGGGGAAGGAAAAGGACCACTCTTGGGACTCTTTCATAAGGGCTTTAATCACAAGCAGAGAGCACTATCCTCCCAAAGAGCTTATCTCCCAATTAGCATATGGGTTATGATTTCAACCTGTGGATTTTGTTTTGTTTACTTTTTTGATGGGATTGGGGATTCAACTCAGGGCCTCATACATGATAGGCAAGCACTCTAACACTGACCTACACCCCTAGCCCTTTTTATTTTATTTTAAGACAGGGTCTCATCTAGGCTGGTTTCAAACTTGCAATCCTCCTGCTTCAACCTCCTAAGTAGCTGGGATTACAGGTATGTATTATGGTATGGTCTGCATATTCCCCCAAAGCCTCATGCAGTCATGGGGGTGGGCTTCTAGAGTTTATGATCCACTCATGATCCAATGCTGGGATTATGGTGTAAGTGCTACATCCACCCTGGGGTGGATAGTTTGCATATGTAAGGGAGAAAAAGAGGTTGCTTGCTGCCACTCTTCTCCTCTTTGCTCTCATTGCTTTTGCTGTCTTCTGCTGCCACGAACAGTTGCCCTCTGCCATGTGCCACCCTGCTTTGGAGCCAGCTGAGTATGGACTGAAACCTCCAGACTGTGAGCTAAATAAACCTTTCCTTCCTTAATTTTGGGTGTCAGGTATTTTGTCTCAGCAATGACAGAAAAGTAACCAAAACAGTATATCACTATGCCCAAACTTACATATGGATTTTAATGGAGAGGGTACAGATATTTAGTCTATAGCAGGTCATTTCTACCTTTTGATTATTGTGAATAGTGCTACTATGAATATAGTATATGAAAGTCTCGTCCTGCTTCCATTATTTCTGTTTGGTATATGCTACTCTTAGTATTGTTTCTCTTCCTCCCTATCCCTCCTTCCCTCCCTTCTGATGCTCAGGATTAAACCCAGGGCCTTACGCTTGCTAAGCAGGTGCTCTACCCTTGAGCTATACTCCCAGCCCCTATCTGCTTTCTTTACTTAGGATTGTGCAATTAGACCTTGGGGGATGGGTATCAGCCTCATTTGGTGATTTGTATCCCTTTCTAAGACTGCATTTCAAAGGAAGGACATGTCTGTCACTTTTTGACCTGTATCTGTTTGGCAACTCCTGTCCTGTAATGATAATGATAACTTGGGATGATTAGGATGATAAGTAAAAGATACCGAATGCTTACTTTGTCCCAACCCTTTTCTAAATACCTTTGCTTATTTTAAATCACTTCATCTTATATCAATATGTAATACAATAAGCATTGTTAATTCCCTACCATTCTGTTTGTAACTCTGTAATGTCTGTACTGATCCTTTGCTATTTTGTAAAACGTTGTCGATCTGTTAGTATTTTCCTCCTTTTATTTCTAAAATAAAAAAATAAAAAAATAAAAAATAAAAAATAAATCACTTCATCTTCACAATCTATGAAGGTTCTATGACTATTATTGTGCAGTCTTATACATGAGCAAACTGTTACAGACAGATAGAACCGTAAAACAAGGGGGACAGATGAGATCATTTAATTCAGTGCTTACTTTCACAAATGAAGGAAAGGAGTCCTTTCAAGGAGATGCCTGCCCAAAGACACAGGGTTACTCTGTGACCAACCTGGGGGGAGTGCACAGGCTTCCAGACGTCTGGAATCCCTGGGCTCCCTGTTCTTACTGCTCTAAGACAGGATTCCATCCATTTATTTTGTTTATCCCACTGACCCAGGTGAAACCTCATCTGTGAGGCTCCCAGGCTACATCTGGATCCAGCTGGATATGCCTGGTCCTCCTCCTGATAATTACTGCGGCAGGACTTCACTGAAATATGATGGGAGAGGATTACAGGTTTGGCTCTAGGATTTTGTGGAAACACATGGCAGTAGCACATTAATACTAGTCAGGGACTGAAAGAGCCTTTTTAAGAAGTGGGGATAAATTTTGGCAAAATTGGGTTGCACTGAGAAGTATTCAATATACCATGAGAGAGTTGCCCAAAATTTTGATTTGTTTTTTTACTTGTGCAATTTATTCAAATAGTGAAAACCTGATGTCTGCCTCTCTTGCAAACGTGCACCCACCCCTGAGTCACAAGGGAGCCCAGACACATGGCGGGCCTGTGTTTTTCATTATGTTCCATTACTCGCTAGGTTTTATAGTTAGTCCATGTTACACGTTTCTTTCGTGTTTTTCCTGAACTTTATGAACTCTGGCATTTCATTTCACGGATGTATATCCAAGGGAAAAGTAGCCTCCCTTTGATCTTCCTTGGGACCTCATCATGTTTAACCTAAGCAAGATTAGGGAGTTTTCTTTCAATGCTGAACAAACACAGAACTCAGCTGCAAAGATGGTGGGAGCTTAATCTATTTACAACGTCAACTCCAATATGAACTCACTGCACCTTGAGCTGACTTTAGAAAGCCTTCCTCTGAGTGGATTCCCATCTGCCTTTGGAGGCTGCACACATATGTCCCAGAATTCTGGAGCATGAATATTTCAACTGTATAGAGTTTATCAATCTTTGAAATCACCATCATGTTGGTTCTTTATTTGGTAGGCAAGTTGGACTTCTTGTTGGTTCTCTCTCTCTCTCCTGGAACTGAGCTCTTTCTGAAACGCACTCTCACCTTCTTGTGTTTGTAATACTGTCTGCTCCATGGACAACATGAGTGAGCTCCAGTTCTTAGATAAATAATCCTTTGAGCAGAGGTGAACACAGAGTGACAAAGAGCTGCCACTCGGCCAGCACTTGGAAAAACACGTCAGTGCCCGCTGTGCACTGTTTCAGAAGTCTTTTATAAATAACTCTTTAAAGCAATATATAGGCCTAATTGTGACACACTGCCTCCACTAGCTGCAAAATAAGAAAGGAAGAACAAAACAAAATCAAGTGTTAGCTGTCAGAATTTTCTGTTCCCTGTCAACCTATGGCATTGATGGAGATTTATTTTCCTAATGAAGGCTCCAACATTAATGGTGGCACTTGCTACAATCAGTTAGGCTTAAGTGTTATTTAATTCACAATGAAGCGACAATCTGACTGGACTATGATTAGTTCCAGCTTTTAGCTATTATTTATAGGTCGCCAGCGGCTAACGACCTCAATTGAGGGACCATTATTTTTTGACAAGATGAAGCTTTTTCTGGGGAAGGGGAGGTCTATCCAAAAGGCCCAGTTCAATACTCCCCATGGGAGTGATTTTACTCCTAATAGAGCTTTACTGCCATTCCTGGAAGGAACTATAGTAGTGGATTCCAGTCGATGTGGTGAAAGCAGAGAAGGGAAAGACTCTTCTCTCAGCCAGCCATTCATTCATCTGTCCACTCGGCAACTGTCTCCTAGGCTGTGTGTGGCACCGTGTCAAGAGCATTTGTGAGTCTCCCTGGAATGAAGGCTAATATTCAACTTGCATGTACTGGCATGGCTGTTTTAGTTCTTATAACATTTATCCATCTAAAGTGTTGAAGCAGCCATCCTGATTGGTCCATGCTAGTTGTGAAACATACTGATTGTGAAAATTTTCAAACATCTTTCCTGGAACAATGCTCTTTTCTGAAGCTACTTGTTCTCTAAGAAAATGCCATTAAAAAAACACTGCCTCCCTCTCCTCATCAGAATGTCCTCTAAATTAGATAAAAGCTGTAGACCTCTAGTTAAGATCCAAGTGAGATGGTATGGTATTGTTAGAAAGCATTAGTTAGGGTACAGGAACAATACGACTTGAGAGGGCTGTAAGGTTTTACCTGTGCTTGGTGGCCTATCCTGTGGATAGCTGCACACTCTTCATGAGACTGAGTCAGCCCTATAATGGGGATGGGTCTACTGGGTAGCCTGATGTAACAAGCAGAGGCATATATCTTCTATCACTGGAGCACTGCAAATGTTTCCACTCTTACCAAACACAGAGTAATCTTCAGAGCAGTGTCTGGAGTGGAAGGGCTGACCCTCTTTTCCTGTCCTTTGGTTGTGGGATCCTCCTTCCTGGGTCTCAGAAGCGAGACAGCCTTTGATCTTGCTTTTGCTTTCCTCCTGCTTAGCAAGTTTGTCTCCTATGTAAAGGTCATCTGGCCAGAAGAAAAAGAACTATTCTTAGTTCTGTTCTTGGACCTAGGATACCACACATTAGCCAGTCTAAATGTAGCACCTAAACTACCATGTACTGAGTACCTGCTGGGCACCGGATGTTGTTAAGGCACTTTACAAACAGGATTTCACTCAGCCCTCACCTCAGTCCAGTGAGGTAGCATTATTACTTCCAAATGACAGAGGAATCTAAAGTATGGCCCAGGATGCAAATCCAGGCCTGCTGCTCCATGGCACCCCTGGGGTGCAGACCTTACAGGCATTTCTTTTGCCTTTGTTTTTTTTTTTCCCTTTTGCCTTCAAGGAGCTTATAGTCTGATGGGAAGAGAAGCCATACATACATAGCTACCAATTGAGTCAGGGATAGCTAGTTTGTAAAACTTGAACTCATGATTTTATAGGAAAAATATTAGCCTTCACTGTAGGCTAATATTTATAATTATCATATACATTTGTACAAATATGAACTTTGCATAACTCTTTGTACTACTACTATTTTGATGCATTTCCTTATATACATACACAGGCATTTGGATCCTTATTTCATGTAGATTTGCATAATGCTTTCCTATTTTTCATTCCTTATATACTAGAATTTCCTATGCCAGTAACAAAGTTAGATAAGTTGATCTTTTTTTATTTATAAACCAATGCACGGGATTTTATCCTGTATTCAGCATATGGTCATTTCAGCTATTTATAGCTTGTGCCATTATAAGAAACCCTGAAACATACATTTTATATGTGGATTTTTGGCTGCCTGATTACTTTCTTGGATTTAATTCTTTTTTTAATATATTTTAAAAATAAAAGGAGGAAAAACATTAACAGACAGACAACCTTTTACAAAATAGCAAAAGAACAGTACAGACAATACAGAGTTACAAACAAAGTGGTAGGAAATTAACAATGCTTGTTGTATTAATACTGATATCTTCAAAGTGGTGGATTTAATTCTTTTGGGTAGAATTATTAAGTCAAAAGTCACAAACATATATATATATATATATATATATATATATATATATATATATATCTCCCAGAAAGTTTGTTTTAGTTGTTTACCTCTGAAATTGAAGGATCCCTTGGGACCCAACAAGTGTGAAGAGAGCCTGCCCTTGGAACAGAACTTCATGGTGGGTAACAGTCCTTCCAGGGAGGGTGAGGGTGGTGGCCCTCTGTGTGGATGGAGATGTGAGGAGCCTCCCTGGAAGGAG
Source organism: Chinchilla lanigera (assembly GCF_000276665.1). NCBI lineage: Eukaryota > Metazoa > Chordata > Mammalia > Rodentia > Chinchillidae > Chinchilla > Chinchilla lanigera. Next base: position 176,211 of record NW_004955425.1, on the reverse strand, counting down.
GGTACAAAGTGCCCAGGGATCAGCAAGTGTGCAGATGTGGCCAAAGCTGTGTCTCTTGGTTTATTTATGACTGAGCGCACTGACTGCTAGGAGTTTTGCCAGAAACATTTAAAGGAATTAAAATATCAACATCATGGGTCAGGGATATAGCTCAGTTGTAGAGTACTTGCCTAGCAGGTGTGAGGCCCTGGGTTGTTTGATGCACAGCACAGAAAACAAAACAACACAACAGTAATGGCCACTTCCCAAACCATGGAACATGTAAGCAATAATGCCAACACAGACTCTTTGTAGTATAACTATCCAAACGTGTATAACTTAGTCTAAATAGCACTACTGCTATTGTACCATTTCTTGCTTCCCTCGGTTCTAATTTGTTGTTTGAATAGAACTGTATACTGATGTGACACATTCTAGAAAGCATGTGTCTTTGGTGCTAGCATGCAGTCACACTGTACTGTTCCTCTTAACAGAGGCCCCACTGGTGACATAGTATTGTGGTTAAGACACACTAAGAAACTAAAATATCTGGGTGCAAATTCCAGCTTCATCATTTGTTAGCTGTGTGGCCTTGGGCAAGTTATTTAACCTCTTTGCCCCTCAGTTTTGAACTGTAAAATGCAGTTAATAATAATGTTACCTACCTAACCATGTAGGATTATTTTGAGAATCCAATTAATACACATAAAGCGCTTACAATAGTGCAGTGCATGGAATTAGTACCTTTAATAATTGTCAGCTTTTATTTTTTGTGGTACCAGAGATGAGACCCAGGGTCTTACACATGCTGGTAAAATGCTTTGCCACTGAGTTATACCCTTAGCGCAAATAAGTGTTAATATTTATTAATATTAGCTTTAATGGGACCCACTGCCAAATTTAGCAGCACACTTATAAAGGGTTTGTGGTCAAATGGCAAGCTGGGTATTCCATCCCCAGATGAGAGCTCTAGAAGCTGCCTCCATCCTAACTAGGCCCACAGACATAACAAACAGCTATGTGTAACAAGTGAAACATTTTTAATTGTGTTGTCAATAGCTGAATAGAGTTTCATGATATTTATTCATATAAAATGCCATAAAAATAGTTGCAGCCATAGATAATAATGACTCTAATTGTTCTGTTTTTATAATGCAGTCTCTTTTCTTAGTTATAAATAGGAAGTACTTGATGTCAAGATATAGAAATGTTCAAATTCTTTTTCAGCAATTTTCAAACCTGCATCACAGAATAGAGGACACATAAAAAGATGATTTTAAAGTGGAACCAGCCACCTTAAAAATATTCTGAAAAATATGTTTAAAACTTTAGAAAATAAAACTTTTAATAGTTGAAAAGATAATAAGATAAAAATGTTGCTCATGGGCCTGATTTTCCAGGATTTAGACGTTCTGGGAATGGATGGGCCTTGGTAACACTGTAACATGCCCCGAGCGGTAGTCTCAAACACAAAATCACATTTGAATTTTGTCCACAAAGAGACAGAATCCTTTATTGCCTGATGACTCTTGAAAGGAAGTCTTTGTTTTCATTATACATTTGGCTTCACGATCTTCATTGACAAATAGTTCTGGAAAGGAAACAAAAATGGTGTATATCTGTATATGTCAGTACATTTACATACCTATTTCTTTTACATACCTATTTTAAGTTAGGGTTTCTCAGTATCAGCAGTATGGATGCTGAGGGCCGGATGATTCTTTGTAGTGGGGCTGTTCTGTGCACTACAGGATGCTTAATAATAGCATCCCCGGCCTCCACCCACCAACTGGAGGAAAATCCCTCCAATTTTAACAATCAGAATGTCTCCAGAGTTTGATAAATGTCCTCTGAAGGGATCGTGCCCTCCCAAACCCAAGCTAACATTAGTAGAATCTAAGCCAGGAAAAAGAAATAATTATGTGAAGTTTGACATGGTCAAGACAAGGGGACTGGGGATATAGCTCAGTGGCACAAGTGCCTGCCTGGCAAGCACAAGGTCCTGAGTTAAATTCCCAGTACCAAAAATAAAAAATAAAAAAAATAAAAATAAATGGTCAAGACAGACTGGACTAGCTATAAGTAGAAAACTGGAAGTATTAGTTTGCATAAAGATGAAAACCCAAAACTGTATGGCCTGGGAGTACAGCTCAGGGTAAAGCATGTTCCTAACATGTACGAGGGCCTGGGTACCATCCACGGCACCAAAACAAACAAAACTGCTACTGTGGCTGTATGACTATGCTACTACACACAAAATTATCTATATCATGATTGATATGGTTGGTGTAAGAGCTATGGATGCCTTCTGTGACGCTTGGTACCACTCACCTTGCTTCTGCCCATGGTTTCCTCTGCCTGGACCATCCCTTCTCCACTTGTCAAACTGAGTTTAAATGCCACCCCGCCCCCTTAAAAATGTCCTCAGCAATGGACTCCTACTGTCATTTGTTCATACCTCTGTAACGGAGGTATGCCTCCTGCAATATGTATTTGTTCAAAGGCCTACTTGAGCTGTTCATGGGCAGAAATCATGCCTTGGTCATCTCTACATCTGAATTCTAGCCAATAGAAGATGCTCATAAATTCAGTGAATGGAGGAATGAAGGTAGGACTTCTAAGCACATGGCCAAATCTCCCATTTGGGTGATTACAGGGGAATTTAACTAGAGGTTAGATGTGACATAGGGCTTTTACAATAAAATCTGGACAGAAGGAATGTGAGCAAAGCTATCTGGACAAGTAAGAACAATAAATATTAGGGGTAGAAGGGTCAACTATCTAGCTTGGGTGAATGTGGGGTTTTGGAGCTCCATTATGAGCCCAAACTGGGGATCTCAGAGTGCCAGGAAATGCTGCTCATAGTCCAGACATGCGTATACTGGTCTGCACTTGAGTGCTTCTTCCAAGATTCCTGAGCCAGTTTTTTTTTTTTTTTTTTTTTTTAAACCATAGAGTATTGCCTATGATTTGTGAAACCCTAGCAATGTAATTTTAATCACCGGACACATGACAACACATTTTCCAAATGTGTAAATGTTGCAATGCCACCGCTGCTAAGTGGGTCGCTCTTCTAAGCAGCAGTACCAGCAAATACCAGTTTAGACACTTGGGTGCATAGTCACCCAGAGAGAGCCAAGACAAGAGAGCCAGGCCTCCTACCGGCAAGGAGTAGAGGAGCACAGCCAGGAAGAGCAGCAGGATGAGCAGGATCAGCAGGCCTATGATGACCCACTTGAACCGGCGCCACACAATGAACCGCATAGTCTTGCACGGGTTGGTGAACCAGAGGAAGGAGGTTTCTGGCCGGCTGCAGTACAAAGAAATGGTATTACTTCCCCAACTTGGGGAACAAGTACTGTAATTTATCTCAGAGTACAACACGATGTAAACAGTGTCCAGTGACATTTATCAACTCAGGAAAATCTACTATTCTCCATAGTGGCTGAGAAAGGCTCAGGTATCCATTATAGCATCCTGAGATGCTGAGAACCGTGAACTTTGGCTTCCCAGGGAAGGAGGATGGTCAAAGTGAAGTCAGAGCACCCACTTCTCCATTCCCCACAGACCACTATCAAGTACAAAATTAGAAGAACAACAGCTAATCCATTGCATGAAGCCAACTAGAAGTGTATTTATCAAACTGCAGGTGTTTGGGCATCAGACAACACAGAGAACACAGAGGGCCTCTCACTTTGGTGGGTCCAGCTTGGGGTTCATGTTGGGTTCATCCCGCCCCTTTCCAGCTGGCCTCTCATCGGCTTCCTTCTCATTGAGGACCTCCAGTGTCATCTCGACTTTCCCCTTCAGTAAAGCAGAACAGGTTAAACACATGACATCACGTTTCACAAATATTTTTACTTCAATCCACAGAGTATTCCCTGAGCAATGATTTTTATTCTTGTAAAACAATCCTTAGATTGCCTTAAATTTTTCTCAAGAGATTTCTTCACATTTCCTCTTCATGTGTTTCTGAACTGACTCCATGTGGGAGACTGAGAGGACAGATTGCTTCTCCACTTCCTGTTTTTCATTTTCCATGCCCCTGTCATTCTAGCATTCTCACATCAATCAGCTGCCTGCACACACACACACTTTTCTTTGTAACTTTACATGGACCCATGTAAAGACTACTCTGTTCAGAATAATACCTAACATTTATGGAGCACTAACTGCAGGCTCAAGAGAGCAGGGCCATGCCCATTATGCTTTACCCCTTCTGTGCACAGCAGTGCCAACACTTAGTAGGTATTTTGTATGTACTCAGTAGGTGTTGTATGTGTATTAGCTGAATCAGTGAAAGCATGAATGGATAGTTGCTGCTGCCTGTTGACAGGTTCTTGAAGGATATGCCAGTGCTACTTAAGCCTTCTATACAGGTAATCGTATATAATGCTCGTAGCAACCCTAGAAAGGTCCTGTTACTGTCCTCGTGTGTAGGCATTGAGACAGAAAGACTTCTAGATATGTCCCTTCTTTGATCAGCTGTCTTAATAGACTTCCTGGCACCTAGGAAAGCCCACTAAATGCCCAAGAACTTGAGAAGCCTTGATGCTGACATTCACTTAGGCAGAGGAATACAGGTGGCTCATCTACTTATAACCCAAAGAAAACTGGGCACTGGATTTTGCTAAGTTGTTCCATTTCTCCAAGTCTGCTTTTTGAGTCTATAAAATGGAGATAATATCTACTTCACGGGATTGTCAACAAAATTAAATAAGTACAAACTAATCTACAGTGCCAGAAAGCAGATCAATGAGTTCCTGGGGCTCGGGGAGAGCAAGCAGTGAACTTCAGAGTGCATTGGAAACTTCTGGGGTGACAGGAAGGTGCTGGCTTTTGATTATGGGGTTGGTTTCATGGGTGCATACTTTGTTCAAAATTCATTGAACTGGGCACTTTGAAGAGGCACAATTTATGAAAATTAAACATCAATGTTGTATTAAAAACAATATCATGCATGTTACCTGGTTCATAACTGATATTAAATGTTAGCTAATTAATAACAATATGTAATGAGTCAGGTAGTCTTTGGTGACTTGGCATGGTAAACTGCACTACTGCTTTTATGACAAAAAGATCTTGTATTCCTTGAACATGCTTATAGGTTATGGCCTTCTTAGCCTTCCCTACTTCCTCCACTTTTTTTTCAGCTAGAAAAGCTCAAATTTGGTTGTTTTTTTTTTTTGTCTTTTTGAGGCAGGGTCTAGCTATGCAGTTCAGGTGGGCCTTGAGCTCACTTTGTAGCTCAGGTTGGTCTCACGATGATCCTTCTGCCTCAGCCTCCCAAGTGCTGGGATTACAGGCATGTTACCACCATGCCTGGCTGAAAAGCTCAAATTTGCATTCTCCTTTTCTATACTGAATTGTACTGGAAGCTCAGCATAAATTAATCTTCTTGGTAAAGGGGGACCACAGTGTTCTAAGAAAATATAACACAACCACTTGGGCTTCTACTTTTTCACTATTCCAACCTCTTCACTTTCCCCCAATTCCAAATGCATGCGCAGAGGGCCTCCCAGATTTTCTTACAGTCCCAGCTAAAAACTGTTTTCAACCAATTTAACACTTCTCTATCTTTTCTGGGGTAATTCATTGATAAAGGGAAGGACCTAAATGACAAAAGGAATGCATGATCCCCAACCAAGAAATATTCATACAGCCATCACTCGACAGCCATCTTTATCTGCATAGCATGGCCACCATCCTTTCATGGACTTCTGCTCAAAGAGTGAGGCGGTCTTAGCCTTAAGGGGGTCCATGGCTTTCAAGTCCGGAATCATGTCTAAATTGCATTTCTCTGATGATTTTGCTGGGATGATTGCGTGATGCAAATCAAGTTCCAGGAAACCTAGGTAAGAAAACAGCATTAAGTCCAAATAAGCTTCAAGTGGATCAGCCATTGTTTATGAGTGCACAGAATGTTCTTTTCGGAGGAGAAGCAGACAGTGATTTTTAGGTGAGGTAGAAAAAGGGACAACAATAGACATTTAAGTTTTTTCTAGATAGGATAGGAAATGGGAGAAGAAATAGCTCTCCGCTGCTCAGTGTCTCATAGAGGACAGCACTTTCTTTTTCAAAGACATGAGCATAACCAGAGTTCTTCTATAACCTCAAAACAATTAAATATCTATAGCCAAAATTTCCACTGACTCAGAACCCTTGCATTTGAAATTTTGGTTCTGAACTGCCCTGGACAGGTCACCTGGCTTTGTGAATAGACAACTGGTGGAAGCTCCATGGAATATTTATTCACATAACCTCAGAAGTAAGAGCTTGAAGAAACATAATAGAAAGTCTTCATCAGAAACTGAGAATCCTGGCCAGGGTTCTGGTGTCTGGAGAAGCATACTTTCTCTTCTGCAATGGGAGGCATTAACTCCTTAGTACCTCTGAGAACTCCTTTCCTTAAGAAAATGGTGTGTATGATATGTGGCCAAGTCAATGCTCTAATAATACAAGTCTGGTCAAGAGTACCAGTTAGAGAGATGTTGCAACAGATTTTTTTTTTTTTTTTTTTTTTTTTTTTTTTGGTCTTTTGTGAAACAGGGTCTCGCTATGCAGTTCAGGCTGACCTTGAGCTCACTTTGTAGCCCAGGCTGGTCTTGAACTCACAAGGCTCCTCCTGTCTCAGCCTCCCAAAGTGCTGGGATTACAGGCATGTGCCACCACGCCCGGCTGCAGCAGATTCTTTATAAATAATTAGGCTCATAGTCTGCCCTTAACTATAAACCACAGCCTACCTTAGTCCTTTTTCAGCCTACATCTGCTTTTGTCTTGTCTTTCCTTTCAACGATTGGTTCACTAACCATTTTGAAATATAACCATATTATTTGCTGTAGATTATCTCATTTAAATTTTAAAAAGAAACTCTCTACTATTCTGAAATTTTCTATCCATATGCTTTAAAAGCTGCATATTTGCATACTTATTTGTTTGTTCCACTCTTACTAAGTAGCAACTCAGAAAGACTTGTGAGGGGTAAAGGGAGGAATCAGAGAGTCACTGGTGGGTTTTTCCTTGGCCAGGAACATCCCCTAGGAGCAGATGGAAGTAGGGAGGCCAGTCAAGGACTACTGCAACAGTGAGCTAAGAGAAAACGGGGTCCAAATTATCATGCAGAGAGAGCAGGCATGAGGTTGGGAAAAAATACTGAGTTAGATTTCAGTCATGATAAATTCGAGGTGTCAGCAGAATATAAGGCGAAAGGCTGAACTGGGAATAATTACTCTAGTGGTTTCTTATGGCAGTATACCAGGCACTGAAAGAAGTCAGGCTACATATCCTGGTTTAGATGCCGTACTTTGTTGAAAAATGAAAGTTGAATCTTCATCTTCAACTGAGATCTCTGGTTGTGGGGAAAAGAGTTGGGAAACTTCAGGGAAGGCCTGACTTTAAAAAGCGGGAGGAAAGAGAGCTGGGGAGGGGCCGGGCGGGATGCTTTCACCCGTGCCTTTTGTGCAGAGGAGGCCAGGCCTGGGGGAGAGAGCAACGTCTAGCAGGTGTCTCTGGGAACTTTGCTGGCTTTTGAGAGCAAGGAAGAGGACGGAGAGTTGTGGGTGTTTGGAGTGCAGGCAGGTGTGGCATCTCCTCATGAAACATGAGTCTTCTCAGAGACGAGCTGGTACAAGCCCTCTGTGACACCCTTAGAGTAAGCAGGGCCACAGAAACAGGTGACAATCACTGTCAGGCCACACTGCCCAGAGGACATCCTGGCAATGGGTTTGCCGCTTGGTGCTCCCCCATCACTGACACATTTTAGAGATTTAAGTAATTGCTTTCAAGTTTTAACTGGTTTCACCAATGCCAAGTACAGTTGCTTAGAGAAAATGATCTGTATGTAAGCCATACCCAAGTAGTCATCCAGAGAAAACTTGTCATTGTCCCATATCTGAATAATCAGCCGGGGTGGGACTCGAAATTCTGTTTGGTCAATACTCCAGAAATGCTCCTAAAATGACAAGACACAAGGACAAACTAAATTATCCAAGGAGTGGACTCTGAAACCCTCACCCCTGGTCCCCGAAAATAGCTCATTAGCATGGGGCCTTTCATCTCCTCTGTACTCCCCCGACACCTCTTCCCTTAGGCCTGTCCTTTCACTCTGTGTATGGAAAGCCATCAGCTGCCCCAGGAAGTCTCCAGGCCACCAACTGAGTGACAAAAAGGATGTCCCAGGCTGTTCCTCAACAGCAGGTTTCCCGCCATGTTCCTATCAGTGTGACTTCCTGCTGCCACCCCTGGGGTTGAGGCGAGACTAATCTCCCCCAAGACTGCTGTAGTCCCCTTAGATTATCCTCCTAAAGCCAGGCCCACAATATCACCTGCTGTGGTGTCAGTCACCTCCATTCAGCAAACTTCCTCCCATCCCACCCAAGTGAATGTGCTCTCTTACATGTGGTAGAGGCTAGGGCTTAGATTCCACTCTCAGAATGTCCTAACATTTTTGGCTTTTGAAAAATACCATTGGCTTTTATATGTCTTTGGTCACTGATGACCTTCAGATCCCTCACACTAGAAGTAGGCACAGGAAGGACTAGGAAAGTATTCTTTGTGTTCTCACTTCTGGTTCCTGCCTCTGCCTAGACAATATTAGTTGAGAACAGTATCTCCACAGCCAGACACACCTAACTTCCTCTGGCCCTGGCAGACTTTGGAATTCCCCCAAAGCTTTGTGAATTTGAAGGAAAATCAGTGGGTTGTTTTCTTGTTTTTCATGGTCTGGGCATACAGGCTTCTGCAAGGCTCAGAGGGCCTGGTTCCGAAGGGCTGGGAAGCCCACTCTGTTATTCTTATATATCCCTGCCTGACTGCTCTATGTGGGGTCATGCTCCAAGTACCGCTCGGGGAATGGGGAGGCCCAGGCTCTGATGTAAGTAAATGGGAAAGGTAACTTTGCCTAAAGACCAGCCTAACCCCAATGCCCCCTCTCATTCTGCCTCGTTGTCTGAAAGTGTGCATGATATGATATCATGGCAAGCCTCTGTGCCTCTAAAGTCCCCTTTCAGGCCATCCCTTCCACCTGGCTTGGCAAAAACCTTCACAGAGCATCAGCGTAAGTAGGGCCAGCAGAGGGAGGTGCCTACCTCGATGGGACACAGGGCAGGTACATTTCAATTGGGTTTGAACAGAGAAAGTGTCCAGGCAGTGGCTGGGAAAGCTAATGGAATGTGGGAATAGGGATGGGTCAGGGATCCTACAGGAGACATCTGTTATTGTTCACCCAGGTTTTAGGCCCTTTTCTGGGGCAAAAAACACCAAGATTTTTCTTGGGGGACAACGTCTTACCCAGATGGTACAATCTGGGGGAGATCAGTCTATAACTCCAGAGCCTGCTGATCAGGGTACTGCATTCCTGAACAACAAAGGACCTCTGGGAGGGGCATGTGACCCCCAACAGGCAGAGACACCGAGGCAAGAGCTAGCTGGCACTAGCAGAGCTCCCTTCTTCTCTTCCTGCTGAGGTTTGCTGAAAGGGTAGAATGTGGCCGGGGCTGCTGGCTAGCATCCCACCTCCACCAGGGAAGAGCTCACCGAGAAAGGAGGCCCAGAGAGGGAAGCAGCACAGACTGCCAATTTCTAAAGACACCACTTCTACGTGGGACTCAGATGTTCCTAAAGCCAGCCAACCCTGGACTTGTTGGAATGTGGACCAATAAATTACTTCTTTGATCTAAGCCAGTTGAGTTGAGTTCTGTATCTGAAAATTTTACTAATTAAGACCCTGGGGCCCTTGAAGGCTCCTAGAAGTGCTTCTGAAGGAGGTAACACAAATGCTGTAAGGCTAAGGAAAAGAAAAGGGACATCATGCTTTACTGTTTGGTTCTGTTCATCATGGGAAAAATCAGCCTCTCCATCACATACAAAACACAGATATATTGCTGTATATATTGATATAAGTCCCTTACTTCTGCCCTTTATCATTTACCCAGCCACTAATATATTAGGGAGAAGAGTATTCCTTTTACTTCCTAATTATATAAATCACTGTCTCTATTTTGTGGGTCTCAGATTCCGCATCTGTACCAAGAGGAAGCTGGACTCAGTGTCCTCAAGGCCCTGTGTAGCTCTGACCTCTGAGTTTCTAAGCTAAAGTAGACCCATGACAGCCACTTCCCATAGCTGTAGTTTGGAGCTCACTTTTTTAGAGATGATACAAAGTTGTTCAGCAGGGAGATAGTCAAATGGGAAGACAAATCTCCAGTTAAAATTCCCTTCACCATCCAAAGACCGGTAATGGACATCTGTTTTCTGTTTGTTTTCTTCATTACCAGGAATCCAGCTGAAAAGCAGAGGCAAATAGACTTAGCTTGATGTGACTGACAAGTAATCTAGCTGCAAAATTGTGCAGTGATTACGGAAGTGAAGAGCAGGAGAATTAATGCACTGTTCTTGGGCAACTTCCAGTTATCTACGGAGCTGGGATGTGATTTATGAAGGAGAGGAGTGCTCTACTGCATCCAATACAGGTTAGAGCCAAATAAAATATAATCCTCTAAGACCAAAGCAGGAAACCCTTTAGACTTCAGTTAACAGGGCTAAGAGGAAATTTTCTGGGAAATATCAACAATGTAGCTTCTATTTTGGGTACATCCAAGTTTGCTGGCTATGATTTTAGTCTTCACAACTATGACTCACTAGTTTCTGTCATCACTGCTGATAGGCTCAGTGAATACAAGTTAGCTCAAAATTTTAGCATTTCCTTTCCCATATTTTTTTACACAAACAAAAAAAGGCACAAACCAAGTAACCTTGCAACTTCCTTTTTCTATTGTTCTTAAATTCACTCTGATCTTATTAATGAGACTGGCAAAGAAGATGTAAGCTGTTACTTTCACATGGCCGTCTAGGAGCATTCATTTCAATAACATCTTAACTTTTTTATTTTAAAGAGAAAACAAAACATCTTAACTTTTAACAGTTAAAACATTTTTCCTTTTGCTTGTGCCTGATACACAGTAGGGACTATACAAATACTTGTTGAATGAATGAATATGCCTAGAAGAAAGTTGTCAGATCTACTACTGGTAAGATTCTTGGTTTGGAACCAGGGAGTGACATTTGGTTTTAGCCTGGCAAAGTGGTGCAATGCGTGCTCCTCAACACTGCACACAGGGATTGCATTAGAATCCCTGGGGGGAGCTTTTAAACGTATGGATGTCTGGACCCCACAGACAGAGATTCTAGGTAGGAGGCAGGCCTGGTCTATGAAGCTATTTGAGTCTCATTTCCCATTTGTGTCTCCTGGAACATGGTCAGTCACAGAATGAGAACTATGGCTTGAAGGGATAGAGAGGGAAGGGAAAATCTTTAACTCAGGTTTATGATCACCATCTTTGAATCAGATACTTATCATGCATTAGTTTTTCCTTTCCAACAATTGCCCATCTATCTCCATTTCCCAGGTATAGCTTCAGAGAGGCTATACTAACTTACACCAGGTCACATAGCCAGTAACTGGTGGAATTAATCCTAGATTAGTCTAACTCCAAGGTCCATATCTGTTACACTGCTTTGCAGAATCTTGGAGACTATAATGCCATTTGCTGACATTAAGTAGTGTTATTAGTAGTGGTGTTAGCATCAATCAACTACGATAGTTTTCATTTTTGCTAGTCAACTGACTAGATAAATTAGTTAAAAGATTTTTTTGACTGTAAACTTTTCAAGTAACTCACTAAAGAAAGTTTACATTCTCTTGGCTATGACCTTGGTAGATTCACCTCCTGACCTGTCTCTAAAATAGCACAGTCATCCTACCCCTGCTGCTCATCCCCTGCAGCTTTTCCTCTCTTTGCTGGTGAATATTTTCATGTTTAATTTTCAGACAAGCAAATATTCCTTTTGTATTATGTACGTGCATATATAGCTTTGTAAACAATACCCAAATGTGTGCAGTGCTAAACACAATATTTATGCATTATTCACTTTTTCACAAATAGTATTTACATTCTTTCTGTGTCTGTCTCTTTTGCAGTACTGAGGAGTGAAGTCAGCACCTCAAGGAAGCTAGGCAATTGCTCTACCCATGAGCTACAACTCCAGCCCCAGTATTTGGATTTTAATTTCAAATTTTACATGGTACTTTAAGTTGAGCTTTATTTTTAAACTAGAAAGCCTTTTCTCAGTCCAGTATTACTTGCATTTGTTTGCTTGATTAAAAAAAATAATGCTTATGGAAGTCAAATAAATTTGCATATATGTGATTAGCTGGGATTACATTTCCTCAGGGAATGGTAATGAGATCTTGAAATGAGAAAGAATAATGAAGAACTTGATGAAACATTCCCTGTTGACAATGAACCTAAAAAATAATAATTATGTCTTTAACCAAGTTTTGATTGAAGGCCACTTGGGATTACAAGTGAAACTTTGTTCTCACTTTAGAATATATTACATTTCAATGAATCTTACTGTCTATAAATCAAAGAACCAAACTCAGTTCAGGTGGAATATCACTAATTCTGGATGACACCCACATATTGCATACCATCTGCCAGACATTTTCCTAAATGCCCTGAGTAACTGAATCTTCTGTATATCCTGAGAAGTAGGTACTACCATTACCTCCATTCTACAGAGAAGGGACAATGAGCTTGTGACCTTGCTCAGCTAGCCAGGAAAGTGCCAGAATTTCAATCCAGGGAATTTGACTCCATTATCTGGTTTCCTAATTACTAAATACAATATCGCACTCATCCTCTATGATCAAGGCATAGCAAGAAACTAACATCAACATGAGTTATTTGAAACTGAATTATGGAAGTAAGATGATAATGAACAACTAATAACAACTATGTTGGATGTAGGCACCCAGTTAACACTGGTGGAATAAATATAATTTTCTTCACAACCTGCTGGTATTTCTTCCCTTTCATAGACATTGACGGCTAGTAATAAAATATCTAGAAAAGTAAGTTTTGGAAGCTTGTGGTTCTAAACTTAGCTATCCAAAGTATCAAGGAGGAATAATAAAAGGGCTGGGGATATAGCTCAGTGGCATAAGGGCCTGTCTGGCAAGCGCAAGGTTGTGATTTTGATCCCCGGTACTGCAAAAAAGAAAAAAAAAAAAAAAAGAGGAATAAAAATAAATAATGTGACTAACAGCCCCAGAAGTAACAAATTTGATTATTAAACTGAAGAAAATCTACATTGTTGAAAGAGAAATGAACTCCTGCTCATAAACAAGGTATATGAGACTTTTTCTTTTTTTTTTCTGTTCCTACCTTTGTTTTTTGGGAGCTACCTAAGCAGACTGCATTAACAGGCTACAAATACCTTCAAATCACCAAGAACTTGATAGTAGTCATCTAAAATAATAACAATTAACAAAGGATGGCATCTGCTTCATTCCCTGAACTTGTGCCAGGCTCCAACATCTATCCTCACCCTTTGACATAGATGTCACTCATTTCTTCTCCAGTGATACTTTTCTCATCCAAGATAACGTCTTTGGTGTTCCAGATGATCACACGCAGGTAGTACCTGAAAGGAGCACATTTTGAAAGTACTTTTCTTCTGGCCCTGAACCAAGTTCCAAGTTCAGGGTAGCAGTGTCTCAAAATTACTTACTTCTTGGATTTCCGGGGTGTGATGTTGAAAGGTGGGCCTGGTGGTCCCAAACTCTTGGGGAAAACATCCACCCACATCTGAAGTTTTCCCTAAACCATTCAAAAATGAAAAGAGGGCTAAAGTTATATTATGGGTAGTAGAAACTGTAATGTTTTGTAATATTTCTTAGTGGTAGCTATTTCTTCCAGCTGCTAATTTATTGGCTCATATGGAGTGGAATAAAAGCGTAAGACCAGATTAATCTTTTATTTGTGATGTCATTTAAGCCACCCACTTTCCATCTTCACCTGGGGGCTCTGATGGCTGTGACCACTTGTTTGTATCATAGTCTGAGTTTTCCCTGGTTAATAAAATGGGGAATTTTCCATCTCCCAATCACATACCCTCTGTATGACTTAACATTGGGTCCTTTACCCTCCAGCAGTTCTCATGCTGTTACTCTATTAATCATCACGTTGCCTACTGGATATTGGTCCCAGTTTTGTAACACACAAGGGATTCTCCACTTACCTCAAACTATAGAACCAGAGTAATATAAATTGATTTAACTTTGTAAAAGAAAAACATATAACATTGCTGTTTCAAGGGAGGGACTCAAACAATAACATGAATATTAGCATTCTCTGTAGCTTGGAATCCCCTGACAAATGCCCACCACCGGCTAGGATGCTCACAGAAGGAAAGGGGAAAGGCTTGAGCTAACACTTTCACTGCTGTTTTGGTGAGGCCCTACTTAACTCTTTGCCACAGACTGAGCTTTTCGATCTGACCGGAATGTTCTTCTAGACAGGCTAGGAACACCATTAAACAAAATACATCAAGCATAAAAAACAATTTATAGTCTCCAAACTATTTTTGGATTTCTATAGACTCTGTTTTCAGACAAAAACAGACTGGTCTTCATGAAAGTTGCCAGAAAAACCACTAGATTGGCTTCCTAGAGCATTGTGATCAAAATGAATTACCTGGCACTCTTGAAAAGAGTTATATTTTACTATGATTCTGACTCTCTTCCAACTAATCTCCAGTGCTCAGGGCTCTATCATGCATCAAGCAAACTGCAGAACATAAGTCCTAGTCATGGGACTAGTCATAGTCTGTGTCAAACCCTGTAGGTTAGTAGATTTCCAGGGACAAATCTCCCACACCTAGAGATTTCTTGAGACTATTTGTATAACTGAGATTTCTAAGGGAAGAGAAGTCTTGCCAGGTTGTCAGGCTCTTTGTTGAGCAAAGAAAAATAACGTTTTTCCTCCTTTCCCTCCTCCTTCTTCTCTCTTCTTTGCAAGTTCTCTGCCACCAAGCTACAACACTAGTCCAGATTACTACTATTCTTAAAATGTGACCCTCTAACCGCTTCACAGGCACTTGACATTCCTGGTCACAACCGAAACCTATATGACACACATCTCTGCAGATGAAGTCTAGAAATGTTCATTATAATTAGTTTCCACATACAGTATTCTTTTTTCATTATCCATGATTTGCTTTGCTTCTTTGGAAAGGGCTCCCCAGTTTTTTGGAGCTGTGAGCACTGACCTGTCCCTTTACTATGCATGGATCTTATGACCTGGCATCCCATACACTGCAGACCCATTCCCCTAACTCTTTAATCTCATATGGTAATTGCTCCTCCAGCAGGGCCAAGACCTCTGCCCTTCTCCCAGACTCTACTTTCCTGATTATAGCTGAGTGGTTCGTTGATAGACAACTGGGCAAACAATTTTGAAGTAGATAGAGCTACATTATGACACAAAAACACTCAGGAACTGTCCATAATATCTAGACTCATAGGAAGGTGATCACAGCAAAGAGCAGATTAAATATACTTGTAGGGAGAAACGGATAGGAGACAAGGGGAACTCTAATTCAAGTTTGTTCTGAGTTATAGAAAACCTGCATTGATATTTAAGTGAGCTTCCTGACAATTCTTACAATAAATTCCCTCTGAAATGAAGCTAATTTGAGTTTCACTTCGACATCTGTATCTAAAAGTATTCAACACCATACACAGGCAAGTCTGTGTCAGCTACTGTTTGGGATGTAGATGTCAGTGTCCAAAAATGGAAACTTTTCACCTGAGAAATATTAGGCTGGAAGGTACTATGCAAAGTCCTCGTCTCCACATGCTCGGGGACCAGCCCCTGAGTCCGGAGGATGTGAAGGGCAAGACGCTCTTCAGGGGGCCCAAGGTGCTGGTGCAGGATTTTGTTGACTTCTAGAATGAAAAATGGCATTGAAACAAGGATAGGCATTTGAGATCAGTGTAGCCAGACTGCCTAGAGCCGCTTGTGGCACTTCACTCCAAATTTTGTCAAAATAGACAGGCACTGCTAATATGTAAGTTTAGACTTGAAGGAATAGTGGACAGAAATAGCTCTTGACTAAGGGCCTTGCCCAACCTGTGTTCATAGCCAGCTTGCAGATTGCCAGTAGCAAACAGACTAGAACACACTAGAACGAGACTGAATGTAATTTTGTGGTATAGGTTCATAGCCACCTCTTTTGCCATTAAAAGTGGCCACATGACCACATTCTTCTGGAATGTAACATGGGTGGAAGTGATGTGCAGATCCCCTCTGGACTGGGTTTATAAATCTGGGCCAGGGAGGGTCCTCCATGTGCCTTTCTCTTCTGGATGTAGAGGACAGCAACCTTAGGTGCCTGTGCTGAAGAATAACAGAGCTACAAATGGACAGGCCATGAGTCCATGAGGCACTGCTTGGAATAGGCCCACTTACCTGTAGAAATGTCCATTCTGAATTAATGAGAAATAAGTGTTCAATGTGTAAAGCCACTAACATTTGGAAATACAATTATTACAGCAGCTAGCATCACTGCGGCATTATAAACAATGGCCCTTCCATTCTCAAACACTTCTCCCATCGAGAGGAGGGTTCTACGACTTTCCCTCTAGACACAAACTAAAACACAGAAGTACAGAGAAAGGATGCTGTGTGACTTCTGAGCTAGACATAAAAGGCCATGAAGCTCCTGCTTGGTTTTATTAGACCACTTGGGACACTCTCTTCGGGGGAAGTAAGTCATCTGTTAGGACCCTGAATACCCTCCTCTTCTCCCAAATATAGAAGCATATCATAGTTCTATGCTCTGTGAAGTAGTTTTGGTCACAGTGGGCTGAGTGTTTACATATCAAGATGAATTGGTTGTTTTACACATTACTGCTTGGGGAAGAGCAGTTCTCCAGGCTTGGACATGAGCCAGATGGGAACTCAGCAGGCTCTTCAAATCACCCCCATGAATCACCGAGGCTTTTTGAGAAGGGTTGGAATACATGATGGAGTAAACTTGGAAGAGCAGTTCTTACACCACCATCTGAACATTTCTTGAACTAATTAAGTATAACATGGAAATGAATTACTAGAACTTGGTGTTCAAAGCTTAAATGGCTATGCCTGCAAAGGGCAAGTAACACATAAGACAGACAAGAAAATCCATCCACTTTGACATTTGATAAGACAGCACAACTGCACTGTAATGTGGCTTTTGTTAGAGTCAGGTGTGCATTGTTTCATATGGTATAATTAGGGTATGGCTCTGTCGATATTCCCCCTCAGACCCAGTAATACAAATAGGCAATTGTGCTTTGCTTACAGTTCACAGCTACATGCTCACCAAATTCATCCAAACTGTGGTCTCGTCCTCCATATCTGATTCTACTTCCATCTTCAGAAAGAATGGGCTGTGGGAAGCCTTTGAATCTAGCTACGTTTTGAAGCAGCTGTGTCGGTCTCAATTGATCTCTCCATGCATTTATTCCAGAACTGTGAATAACAGCATGCATTGCAGAGATATAGCAGGACCCATAGTTCCTCTTGGTTTTACACACACACATACACACATACACACACACAAGCACACACATACTCTACTTTTATGTGCTCCTGTATAATGTCTAGAAATCTATTTCTTTTTTTAATTAAAAATTTTTTTTTTTGTAATTAGAAATCTATTTCAGAGGCTAAAATCCACATGTTAATTTGGCCTCTGCTAATCCATCATTTTACTTATCACTATTTTTTACCTTCAGCTTTCCTTCTCTGTAAAACTGAGAAGTCTGAGATCATGGTAGGCAAAAAAGGGGAAATTCATCTACTAGAAATGGGAAACTCTAACTCATTAGATACCATAGAAAGACACAGGAAAGTAGTCAGGGGAAGGCAGATATCACAGCATTGATCATTTGAAAGGAGGGAATCCCTGTTTCCAAACAGCAGGGAATTCCTGCTGTGGACCATCACCAACCCTCCACCTCCGACACCTAGGGCAAGCTCAAAGAGGAGAAAAGGACATTGGTTTTCTGAGTGCTGTCACCTATATCACCCAGTATGGCTGTAGCCGCCACCATTTTTTATAGAATATTATGTGAATTAGGCAGTACAGTGACCCTAATTCTCTCTAAGAGAATCCTGTCATTAGAAATGATGGAAAGGAACAGTGGCGCAGTGAGAGAGATACTAGTTAGAGAGTCAGAGCCTCCCCCTAGATGTTACAGTTGGCTGGCACATAGGGCCTCCATTTCTCGCCAAAGCAACTTACACACAGTACTGCTCAGGTATGCCACAGTGGGCCCCAAACCGGGAAAGGAAGCGGTTTTCCAGATCAATGATGGTTTCTCCTACTTTTTCATCACGGGTAAAGGTATCATAATCGTAGACGGAAATTTTCAGGTCCTTTTCCTGAGGTAAGTAGCAGCTCAGTTCATACATCCTAAATAAAGACATGTAGGGTTAGAATAGCCACAACTCATACTAGCATCTTACAAAAAACCAGGGGTCCATCAAAGAATACCCAGGAAGCACCAATGCCTACTGGAGGACAATGACAGATTAGGACAACCAGGATAGGCAAGGAGACTTGATAAATAGTAAATGTTATTAATAAAACAGTTAGAGTACATGCTTGCTTGGGAGGAAAGCATGGGCTTATATACCTATGTTCAAATCCTAGCTCTGCTGCTTAGTACTTGTGGAACTCTAGATCACTTATTTAACCTCTCTATACTGTTTTCTCACCTACAACATGGTTTATGCACCATCTGCATGGTTATAAAGGTCAAGTAAAGAAGTGTCTAGAAAGCATTTGGCAAAAGTGCATTGAGTAAAACCTAGTAATAAAGTAAACAATAAGGCATTATAGTATTGTTATCATTATCACACGCCTATTAACCAGGGCACCTGAGCATCCTGCCCGCCAGCGAGATTCCTGAAGCCCAAGAACTCTGATTTACACCCTTTATCTATGCCCCTGCATGTTAACTTCCTCTGGTGAAGCCCCAGCTGAGACCCCTACTGCATGGAACATCTTTGACCCAACCCACAAGAGCACAAGAGAGGGGCATGAATGGACTCCACCAATAGAGTGTGGGGTGCATGAACTTTGGTTCTTTAAGGCTTTTCTGTGAAGTTAGAATTATATGAAGAAAAATAACTAAAAGTTCTTTGTGTAGCAGGTAGGCAATGTGGCCTGGGGGTGCTAAAGTCGGCTCCATTTGGGCAGGGTTTTGCTTTGTATTTGCACTGTCCACAGAAGACCTGGCCTCATAGTAGATGTTTAATAAATTGTGTTGAAGGAAGAACTGAAAGGCCCCCTTTCCTTCTGCTCCTCTTCCCATTCTCTTTGTATTCCAGTGTGTGGACCGGTCCCTGTCCAAAGCTGGGGATGTTAATCCACTTGAGCAGAAAAGTGTGTCAAAGGGGTTCATCACAGGATGTCTCCTAGATAAATCTCAGGGACTTTTCTAGACTGCAGTAGCCATCTTGAGGTAGAAGTAGGCAGATAAGCACATGAGAAAAAGCATTTAAATTATGATCAAAAATAAAGCACTGAACCTACACATGCCTGTAACATCACATTTGTAATCCTGGATTCCAAGGGATAAGGTAATATGTATCCCTTGAGAAAAGGACATCTGTTGTCAAATAAGTTGAGAAGCACTTCTTTTGGTGTTCTTCTGAGCCAACTAAAGGCCTTGAGAAGTCCTTGATGATTGTCTTTTTTAATGTGGATGTCTCGCTTTGACTAACCAATACTTTTTTCCCCTTGTAATTTCAGTTAGCATCTTAAGGAAGACACTATGAATGTAATCTTGAGCATGCCAAGATGTGATAAGAATATGCTGAATGATGGCTGAACACACAGGAAAGGTCACTCCTGCCTGAATTCCTGTCCCAGGATCCCCAAGAGTCTCTGCTGAGAAGATAGTCACCTCCTAAGACAGAGACCATGAGCAGGAGCCATTCAAGGGCTAAAATGCTGCATCTCCTTGTCTCCACCCTGCTGGGTGGGGAGAAGTCTGCACACTCACTGGCCATTCACTGGCTGAGCAGAGTCTGACAGCATCACTTCTGCCCGGAGTGACTCCTTTCAAGACCTTTCCTGTGCTTCATTATCTTGTACTTGGCTCCTCTGAGATGAGCAATTCAGCCTGGGCGGCCTTTCTCCCTTCAAGGCTGACTTTCTCCCTGCTTCCTCATCTCCCTCATACACAGCCCTCTTTCCTTCCCTGCATGTCTTTTCCTGTCTAGACCTTGGGGCTGGATCAGCGGAAGAAAGGGAAAATGATCATATTGCCATGCCAGAGGATTACTTCCACTCCCTGGCTCTAACACCCAGTCTTGGAGTGTGCAGCGTGGAGGGTGTGCATATGTGTGTGTGTGTGTCTGCATGCATGCACACATGTGTGCCCATGCCCGGGGGCCGAGTGTGGTCTTGTGTGTATGCCTTCTAGCCTGAGTGAAAGAGCAGTGTGTTTGAGTCTGCCAGACTCTGAGTAATAAAGAGGCGTACCCATATGTGTGCGTGCTCATACTTGTGTGTGTGTGTGTATGTGTGTGTACACACTTGAAAATACGGGAGGGGGAGTGGAAAGAGCCTGAGTACATAAGATCATAAACCAACAAATATAGTCCACATGGCCATCAAGAACAGTGTTCTCTCACTCAGCAAGGTTCTAGAAAAATAGCATCATTTTCACAAATGTTTTATACAAAGAACATTTTCCCACAAGTGGTGGCTTTACCATGATTATCAAGTACTACCAAGGGCGTTGGAAACGTCAGGCTATGGAGTCAGGACCTTCCACTTACATCTGGGCTCTGTCACTTACTAACTCATGGGCAGAGCTCTTGGAGCTCCGTGTCCCCACCTGTGAGGCTGGGCTGCTCAGCCCTGTCCTGTCCTGCTAATGAGTTTGACAGGGATGAACACTGTACCATGGTTGCAGCAGAGTACGGTGTGAAAGAGATACCTCCACTGGGGTCTGATGGCCTAGTTTCCAATCCTGCCTCTGCCTCTTATCAGGATCCATTAGGCATAGATACTCTAAACTTCAGTTTTCCATGTTGTAAAACAGAGATAATAAGGTCACCTCAGAATTGTGAGGTTCTTGAGATGTTTTATACAAAGAGTTTGGCACAATGCTTGCACATAGTAAGTACTCAGCACATATCAGCTATTATTAAATGTGGAAGCAGTTTACAGTTGGAAAATGCTAATCCTTAGCGATCACTTAGATTTGGTCGCTTGAGATGATTCTGTTTTCCTTTTTTTTTTTTTTTTTTTTTTTTAGACAGAGTCTTACTCTCTAGTTCAGGCTGGCCTTGAAATCATAGGCTCCTCCTGCCTCAGCTTCCTGAGCACTGGGATTACAGACATGTGCCACCACACACAGCCAGACATGGTTCTGATGAGACAAATGTAACAGTCCAGAAACAAGTCCTAAATTGTAGCTATGAAGAAAATGGTGTTATTTCAAGAAACTTTGAGAACAGAAGGCAAATGGAGCAAGACATATAACCTTATCACTTTCTGTTCTTTCCTTGGTTTGAATAACAGAGTCAGTAATACACTTATGGATCAGAATGATGGAACCAAGGTGTCCCAGAAAACAGAACCCGAATTGGGCTCTGGAAGTAAAAACAGTATCTCATTCCAGCTAAGTCCCTTCACCTGGCCATGAGTTTATGGGCTCCCAGTCACCTGGTGTCCCTCTCCCACCAAGGCCTCAGCCATTCTCTCCTCAGAGGAGCACACCTCATGACTTGTTTTCTGCATGGCACCTTCTGCTTCTAGGAATCCTTTTACTTGTACATTTTCCTACTTATTATCTATCTAGAATATCTGTCCAATTCATGATCAATATCAGGTCTTAAAACAGGGGTGGGCACATATTACATCCTTAGTACATATCTGAGGAAAAAAATGAATGAAAGAAAAATGTTTAAAAATGTTTGTTACCTGCCAAAAACTGGGTTGAGAGTGTTGGGAATGTAGTGGTCTCGATCTTCAATGACTTTTTTGCCCAGTGTTATTTTTATGTAAGGGTCACACTGTGAGAGAAAGACAGATGAGATGAAATGTTATGTCATTGTAGGGTGCAAGTTGAAGTCAATTTCAGGGATAGACTCTGCTTGGTTCCGCACCCACTCCCAGCTGACGATAAGGTGTCTCTGTCGCACCCATGCACCTAAGATGGGCTCTGAGCAGCATTCCCCTTTGGGTGGCAGGAGGCCAGGGTGCCTTCAGAGCAGCTGTGTGGGTGAAGAGGAAGGGCAATAGGCAGTCCTGGCTGTGCTCACGCTGGCCCTGTGACTGGAGCAAATCGAGGCCCTGGTCACATCTGTAAAATGAGAAGGATGAACCAGAGGCCTTAAGCCCCGGCAAGCTCTTAGGTAAATCCCCAAGGGGACAGTCCTCCTAAATACACTGTTTTGATAGAGTATCTTTCCCCCAGTGAGATAACAGACGCCCAGAAAGAAAGAACGTGACAATTACTGTGGCTGATGACTATAATTATCTTGCTACAGGAGAAGGTCCCACACCCAAACTCTTACCAGGCCATTGTTGTCCTGAGGCTGGAGCTCTAAGCCTCGAACAATGTAAATCCTAACCGTGCATTCCTGTGGGACGCTGTCAGGTAATTCCCGAAACTGCCTGGGAGGGGCCGGCGTGCTGGGGTCATCCGACAGGGGGTAGATTCGAAAGGAACCCTAAAAGAAGGCACACAGATGACTCACAGGGACCTGGGCACTGACACAGGGCCCTGAGAAGTGTCTTCTTCACCCAGGGCACTGGGACAGTCATGGGGTCATAGGATTGGGCCGTGGAGGGCTGCCTTTTGGGAAAGAAGCAACTATATTTATCTTTGCAAGTTTGCAATAGGGAAAGTGAAATGATCATAAAGTAATTATCTGAGAGACCACAAGGGGAAAGGAAGGGCAGGGTAGACCAGGAAATTAGGCAACAGCTGGGCAGGAGTTGAAGGTGAGTGTGGTCAGCGCACAGGGAGGTGGTGGCCAGAAGTGGCAACATGCTCCACATACTTTGGAGAGCAGAGTAAGCCCAGCGAATGACCAAAGGTGGTTTCCCTTCTCCAGCATCATCTGCTACACCCCATCCCACTCCCAGGAAGTCTTCATTCAGTCTTCAGAGGAAGGGTGTCACCTCCTCCAGGACAGCTCCCAGCCTCCTCTAACCTTGCACACAGCCCTACTGCAGCACTGACCTCCACACTAAAATGGGTCATCTACTGTCTATAGTCTCCCTTAGACCCTGGGCCTCCTGGAGTGGGACACTAGGTCTTGATCATCAGCCCCAGGGTTTAACAAAGGGCTGTGCGTCTGGAAAGGATGTGAGAAATGTACTTTGAGTGAACGCACCCGACCAACCACTGGAGAGATGATATGGTTTATGATATGGTAATAGTTTCATATCATGAAACCAGCTCTAGTACAAGAGAAGCACTGCAGTTGGAATCAGAAGATGGGGGCCTTAGTTCTGGCCATCTTCATTCAAGGAAGCACCATGAGGGAAACACCTAGTATGTGCCTGGGATCTCAGTCTAAAGGAATTCAGTATGGCACAGGGATGTTAACTTAGCTGGACTCTCATGCTTTCTTTAACTGCTGCATTGAGAACATTTGCGACGCTGTATAGGGCATAATTCCCTGATCCATCAACCATGTCTGCGATTGGCAAAGGATTAGGAAGAGGCAGTGTATCTGCCCTGGCTTTGCCAAGTGTGGTTGGAGGGAGTGGCAGCCATAACGCCAAGGCAAAGTGAAAGATACTTTCACAGTGCCATGAACCCAGACCTTTGGGAGCCCTGAGCAAGAATGAGTCACCCTGACTGTGGCAAACAGAGAGCTCTTGACAAAGAGTATGACATCTGAGCTGGCACTTACAGCATGAGTAGGACTTTGTCAGACCTGAAGAGGGAAGGAAGAGCTTCCAGGGAAGGAAGAAGAGCCTGTCCCAAGGCCCTGAGCTGTGAGAGAACAGGTGTGTTTGGGGCTTGGGAAAGGTTCTCTTGGGCAGAAGGGTGGGGCGTGTGAAGGAGGGTGGAGGGGGGACACACTGCTTGTGAAAGGCCAGCTCTGCTTTTGAAAGGAGTTGAGACTTGATCCTGTGGAAACCCAAGCGATGTCTAAGCCATCAAGACTCAGGATCAGATTTGTTTACACGGGGGACCGATGGGCGGGGAGGAGACAGAGGCCAAGGATGATAGATTAGGAAGTTGTCGAAACGATCCTGCTGAAAGCCTGGGGGACATGGAGCATGGAAAGGGAACTCAGTCTTGGAAAGGTTTGAATGTATAGGATTCAAGCCTGAGCAGGAAGAAAGAGATGCTGAGCTGGCTCCTCTTGTTCTTATTAGCACCTTTCATTTCTTCCAGAGGTTGGAGGACGTGGCTCTGCCCACAGGTGAGTTGTCCTTTATCCCAGCCCATAAAGGAAATCAAAGTGGATTTTAGGTAGGTCGAAAATGCATATTTTACTCACCTTAAACTCTCCTACCACAGATGGATCTTCATTCTCCTCTGCTTTTCCTCGGTACAGTTTGAAGGTATCTGAGAAGTCTGTCAGGCCTTCAAAGTCAGCAACATCCTCTAGTTCACAATCATATATCTAGAAACCATCAAAGAGTTTTTAATTTCTTATTAAAATTCAGGTACAGTCCAAAATCAAAAAGACTGACAATACCAAACGGGCATGAGGGTGAAGACGGAGCAACCAGAAATCTCATAGTGCTGGTGGGACTGCCAAATGCCACCGGGAAAACTTGGCCATGTTTTTATGGAGTTAAGTAGCCACCTATTCTAGTATCCAGAAATTGCATTCCTAGCTACTTACTGAAGATAAATGAAAATAAATGTCCCTGTGGTACAAGAATATCCATAGCAGCTTCATCATTAGGAGAACAGATAAACAAATTGTGGCATACTTGCAGAATAAAGTATTATCCAGTAATAAAAAGGGAAAACCACTGACACATAACATGATGAGTTTCAAAGGTACAACATGGGGTTAAAGAAGCCAAACCCATACAGAATACTGTGTGAGTACATTTATGTGGAGAAAAAAAATCCAAACAGGCAAGTCCAATCTATGATGTTAGAAATCAGTTCAGGCAGGGAGGGGGACACCTCTCATCCCAGCTGAGGCAGGACTGTAAATTCAAGGCAGCCTGGGGAATTTGGAGAGACTCTGTCTCAAAATATAAATAATAAATGAATGAATGAATGGACCCGGGGATGTAGTTTAGCATATTCTGGATTCACTCCCCAGTAGTAAAGAAAAGAAAATCAGATCAGTCGCCTCTGGGAAGGGTTAGGGTTAAGGAGAATTGGCAGAAAAGGGGCACAGAGAAATTTTCTGTGGTGGAGGAAATGTTCTTTGTCTTGCTTGGGTGGTGGCTTAGGTAGCTGGGTCCAACGATTAAAACTTATTTTACAGCATATAGAAAACCTCCATGAAAACCAGAAGAGGAGAGAAGGACAGATGAGTAAGAAGGGAGGAAAGGAAGAGAAGAGAAGGGAAGGGAGGAAGGAAGGAAGAACAGAAAGGAAGGAAGGACAGGAATGGATGGAGAAAGAGGAAAAGGGGAGAGAATGGAGTGTGAGAATGCTCCCCCAGCCTAGTTCAATCAGTTTTTTTTTTTCTAAATTAGTGATTCTTTGAATGCTGATTCTTTTGAATGTTTCTTAAGCCACAGTAAGATACTATGATAATAATATACAAGGATGTAGGTTTTTCTGATTTGAGGGGGAACATTATTTGGGGGAACTTTTTTTTTTTCACTTCAACAATTTTCTCCTGTACATTGCTCTGTCTACTTTAGCATCTGCTTCTCCTTGAGTACATCAGCTACTGAAAAATTGAAGAATTGGAAAACTCAGGACATTAGCAGAATGATCAGAGACCATACCTGCCTAGCACAAGAGCTAGTCTTCCTGCTGGACACGTTTTTTATGGTTGATACATTGTGTCAATCTGAGGAGTCTAGAAGCTTAACTAAGTAACTCAGCAGTTCTATATATTGGGGTGAAAAGTACATGCCCTTACCTCTAGGATGTTGTTCATTGTGTCAATGTGAGAAGTTTAAAAGTTCAACTAAGTGATTTGACAGGGGGCCAGGATCCTTACTTCGTAAACATCCTCAGCTGGTGGAAGAAGGGCCTGCAGAGATGGTGTGGGCATGGGCTGATAGCCAGTGTACAATATAGGGGAGGAAAAGAGGCTTGCTTTCCCCTTTTTGCTCTTGTTGATTTTGCTATCTTCTGCTGCCTTGAACCTTCTTGCCCTGGAGCCCATTGATTACGGACTGAAATCTCCACAAACTGTGAGCTAAATAAACCTTTCCTCCCTTAATTTTGGGTGTCAGGTATTTTGTCTCAGCAAGGAGAGAAAAGTAACTGAGACAACATGTGCCCATGGTTAAGATTTTAAACAATGTACAAGTTATGGGATCAACTTTTCATTTAGCAAAACCCATCCCTTTCAGTCCACAGAAGGAAGCATGTTGATATCTAATGTTCTGCAAAGAACACCATAACTTCAGGGTCTCCTTGAGTTAAACTGGATAATTGTTGGCTTAATTAGTGTTGGCAAACCCTCTGCCAGATGCCCCTAAGTCCCAAACTGGTAGTCATACAACCATAACTCAACAGTTGTCCTTAAACCCTGAAATCTTGGCAAAACCAAGCTTGTGGGAAGAGGGCTTTCCAGGAGGCTGAAGGTACACCTGGCCCGTCCCCAACTATACCCATCAATGGGGGGTATTTTGATCTTCTTATCTCAATCTGGAGCCAGTTTTAATAGATGTTGATTTCCCCACCCACAACAGCATAGGTCTAGATACCTTGAGTTTGGAATAACCTTTCTGAATGTATTGTCCACATTTTTCATGTTCTCCTGTTGAGGCATAAAATTTACTCCACCAGTCAACAACTTCTTCCTCCTATAGATGTGTCAAAATAAAAACAATCTTTACTGTTGACCTTGATTTCTAATTTACACAGCAAAGCTTGTATGTAATAGGTAAGAGTCATAGGTACTTCTGTCCCTGCTGTAAGTGTGATTATTTCTCTTTGTTTGCCCACACCATGGACTAAACATTCACAGTTTTTCTGCTCAGAAGCTGGAGGAGAAATAACCATCCCCAGCCAATGAAATATAATGTCTATAATTATACCAGATAATTCTTTTTCATTGTATATACAATCTATTAATTTTTATGACTTTTACTTTTTTATCCTATTGAGTTGAATGTAACTATCAACTCAACAGAATTTTTAAAAAGTAAAATTTACATATGCAAATTAATTAAAATAAAGCCTCCAATATATTTTCTGCTATCTCATTTCCTTAGCTCTTTTAGCCAGCAATATATTATAATACAAAACCCACTAAGCTAAGAGTTGAAAAACTGGTTTTAATTCAGATTTTATCTTTATGTCATAAGCCATACTTATGTTAAAAGCCACACTGGTTTGGGCAAATTGTTCAACATCTCTTAGCATTAACTTCTTCATCCAGTGATTGAAAGGGATGATAAGACCTACCTCCACCTACCTCAGAGAGCTGATTTGGAAATCCAATACAATCATTAAGAGAAAGAGCATGGGAAAAGTTAAAATTCAAAGAAGTGTGATGGTTCGTCTAGCCAGTGATGGTGAACCTTTTAGGGCTTTCAATGATACGAACAACTCTTTGTGCCCCGCATTCCACAGGTTTGCCGTCACTGGGCCAATGGCTTCCAACCTACCATTTTAGGTTCTGACTCAGTCAGTCTGGGCTGGGACCTGGGCATCCAGTATATTTTCTTAAATTCCTCAGGTGATTACAATGTGTAGCCAGGGTTGAGAACCTCTGGTTTACATGGGAAATTCTTGGACAGGCTAAAGGTACAATATGAAGTGACTTATGGAACATTTTCAAATTACAGAAATGTTCCCACTCAGATTTCTAACAAGAATAAATCTTCATCCGATCTGGTTATTACTGATTTAAATCTGCCTTGGAAACAGTGATGTTGCCACAAGTACAAGTATTATCTGTAATTTAGCTGTCTATTCAATCTTGGAGTGAGAAACAAGGAACATAAAAAAATTCCTTATTCGCATGTATATACATACTCACATACATTATGTAAGAGTATGCTAACATACAAGTATATGTGGATATGTACGTATATGTTATCACACACACATATTTATGTGTGAGTTACACACAGTTACAAAGAGTTCCTTCCCTTTGGTGTATCAGCACTCCTCCCCTAGATTTAGAAAAACATTTATTTATATATCACTTACAGGTAAGAAACACATGACTGTTAAGTGCAGTATGCATAATACTTACCTTTTCTGTCAGCTGCACATGCACATGTGTGATCAGGAAGAGGGCAAGCCACATGACAGGTCACATAGATATAAGGTTAAGACCCCATGAGCATTTAAAAAAAAAGAAAGGAGAAATTATGTTTTCATATATATTTTATATTATCAATATTTTATGGATTAATTTATTTTAGTCAAGATGATTTCATCATTGAACACACCTTATTTATTCTCTGAAAATATGTAAAAGAGTTTACCACAGTACTCAAATGAAAGGCTTAGAGGCAGTCACCCACGTGACGTGCCATCAGCAGGTCAGATAACCTCATGGTTACTAACTCAGTGGTGACTCAGGGGGAGTGTACATGGAGCTGCTCATCTTCCTTCCTGAAACCTTTCACCTAAACTGTGACTAGTTTACCTAATTCTCAGCTCTTCAAAAACTCTCCTGTCACCCAGTGTTATCATGTAGGTACCTAGTCTTCCCCATGCCTATATTATAGCACCAAAAAATGCTCATTCACCAAAATTCTTCTATTATGAGGATGTCAAGTTTCTCAGCCAAATCACTGGATCTGAATTTTTCCCTAGTAAATTTGTTCCATCTCAGGGCATTTCCAGGAGGTGAAAGAAGGGACAGCTAGGATGTTAGGGCTTGAATTTTCATTTGGTACCTGCTGGGACATTAGCCAACCTCATCCTTAGAGCAATTTGAAGAAGTTCTCAGACCTCCTTTTTGAAACCCTAGGTTCAAATTCACTTCTAGGGTGAGGAGAAAACATCTTCTCACTAAGGACACCTCACACAGCTGCTGCATGAGAGAGCCACCTTGCTTCTGCAGGTGCTCCTCGGTATCTTGGACTGGCTTTCGTTCAGTATAATAGAATTGCTAACAGAGGCAAACAGACAGATAGATGTATCAGTTCTTTCTATTATGTTCATTCCAAAGAAGGATTAAAGGCTAAATCATCACAGCTGAATTGAGATTTTGGAGAGAGGAATTTTGTAAAAACCAAAAGTACTTTCACATTCTTGCTTGTTTCTGAATTTAGATACCAAACTTAGTCTGTTTGTTCACATCTATTCTCAGCTATACAAAACTGCTTCCAAGAAAAGAACACTTTATACTTTTAAAAGCACTGTTAAGACAAGTTGCTGATTTTAAAATTTAGGGTTAGTATGGGAGAGTTTATTTGTGCCCACTTGTTCATTATTTTCCAAAGAAAAGAAGTGGAAGCAATTGATGTGACTTGCTTTTTTATGTCTAATAATGAACTCTCAGTTTGTTAAATGGAACAGAAGATTCTTCCCTGAGGTTCAAAACAATCCATTTATTTAAAAATCACCTTTCCCTCCAAAATCTATTAGTAGAAAGGATCTGAAAAAAGAATTCATTTAAGACTTTAGACCACACTCCCTCGGTCCCAGGCAGCTTCATGCATTTTCTTATCATACATACATGCACTGTTCTTGGAGAAGCCATTTTGCTGAGTGCTGTTGACATACTGCTTAAGCACTGGAATTGGAAGGTAGTTGTTGAGAAGGCCACATAAAAATGCCTGTATTATCTGGCTAACACTTGATCAGTTTGTCCCAGATACTTATTTCTCTCTTTTCTCATGGCAGTGTTGAGCCCATTCATTAAGAGCCCATGGATATCACAGGGTGTTGCCATAAGTTTCTGAAGCATGATATTGTCACCTAGAGACATACTCTCCAGCTCCCAGAAGCAGTATAGTTAATTTTGACCCATTCCCTCAGTTGACAGGGCCCGCAATGAATTAGTGGTAATATATGCACATTGCATATACAGTATATGTAGTACAGGAGCTCAGCAAGCTTGTCATTGGCTTTTCCAAAGCTTAACATTCCTCATTTGACTTTGCAAAGTTGTGCTATGCTCACTGTGACGAACAGGGAGACTCAGGTTTTTTAGCAGTGGCTCCAATCAGGCTTCTTAATAACATGGTGTACTTTGATTAGATGTGAGAACAAGTTGATTAAAGTCATTTAATAGTAAAGTGGGAATAACTGACATTACCATGATCCCCAATCCTGCTAGGCTTCAAGGTTAAAGTCTATGATACAAACTGACTTTTTTTATAAGGTGTTTCACAGTAGCCTCAGCATCTGTTAACTGCTGTTCACAAATGAATGAAAATACTGGCACAGATTATTGGCTTATTTTTCTTTTTATTTACCAGGGCTATTAAGAACTTAAAGCTACTGAGTACACAGAAGGCATGTAATAAGAAGGCATGTAATAAGACAGTGGCAGATAGCAAAGCTGGAGGGAGATTATTGAGCAGGATCTTACACTGCCTTTTTTTTGAGTAGTGAAAATCTACATAAAGAATCTTAAGTATACCACACTTATCTTCTCCCAAGGCTACTGTCTTACTGAGACTGAGTTTTTACAAAATGGAAATTAGCTATTTTACCACATGAGATGGAGAATTTGATACTGTCATTTGTGATCATGTAGAATTTCCAGATAGTAGAATCAAATACAGTGCTGCACAGTGCTGGCTGTAAAGCCCACATTTAACATGGTCCAAATGTTAGTGAGTTTAAGGCAGTGGGAAAGAAATGGATTTTTTTAAGGCACTGTTCTTGGACCTAACATATTAAGGTGCAATCGTGTGCATATTTTTTGGTCAGTCTGCACATTAAAACATGCTGTGAAAGTTTATCATAAATGCCAAAAGAAACAGGGAGATATTCGGTGTTTTCCTTTCTCTGAGTTGAGCCCTCCCCGCCCCCCCCGCCCCATGCCCCTTTCCTTCTTGTAAAAGTGACTTGAATGGCTTTAAAATAGGGTCCTGAGTGAGTATTTCCATCCACTTTTCTTCAAAACCACAGCAAATATAAAATCCTGGTATGTCCCATATACTGACAAATAGGATCATTAAAAAGCATGACATTTCTGCTTCCTGTAGGAAAAAACCTGGCATGGCTCTGCATCCCTGTTCTGAAGTTTCAGTGCTGTCAATTTACTCCTGAAACTTCTCTTCCTGACAAATAATACCACTGGGACTATCCACACCAGTGGCTGTCAGACTTGTGTGCACATATTGGAATCACTTACGTGGGCGGAAGTACACTGATGTGTGTGAAAATACAACATCTCTCTGCCTCTTGGTGGCTGGGAATAGGTGTTGGGTATGGATAAGACTTTCAGTGTCATAAATGACGGGTGAGGGCTGAGGGACTCCAGAATACACAACATCATCACAACTAAGAATGAAGGCAAGATTTAGCTTCTTGTCTCAGTCTTCAATAAACTAATTTGATATCTATTATTTTAATAGCATCAAAAGGCTGTTTGACTGAATTTACCAAATTCTTAGACATCTGGAAGATAAAACTGATGGCATCCAGTGATTAGTTCTGAAGCTTACCTTAGAAGCCAGTAATGGCTTGGTGTCTTCTATTTCAATAACAACATCCCGGCAGGGGGATGCAGACATAAGGGAGGCTGCAAGGCAAAGAATTTCATAATCTGAGATACTTAGGAAAATAAAATGGGGAACATTCTACTCCAAATTCAAGTTGAATAGCTACAGAGTGGATGGTAAAGTTTATGCCCAGATGACACTCTTGAATGTAGAAAACACCCTAAACACTCATTGCTTTGCTCAGAATACAATATGGTTTTAGACAATTCCTAGGGGGCGACTTGGCCCCTTTTTGTTTTGTTTTGGGCATTAGTGCAATGCCTATGCATACAGGAGGTACTAAAAGTGAATTGTGTCAATTATGTCGATACATGTCTTTATAGGATGCAGCAGTGAGGGTGAAGCTGAGAAACATACAAATAAAGGTGGCTCCTTTTCTTAGGATTTGTTCTTAGGAAAAAGAATATAAAGAACTAAAGAAGAAAGGAGGTAGGAAGTGAATGGGAGACGGGGGGGGAGGGGAGGAAAAGAGAAGTGGCAGAAAGCAGCGTGGATCGTTGTGCATTTTGGGGCTAGAGCTCAGTGACCTATTTAGCTCTTGCTCTCACAGTGTACGAAGGAGAAGGCACAAGCCCTGTTTTATGTACAATTCCCCAGACACTTCTGACTCATGATTTTGGGGTTAGAGCAGAGGCCCAGAAACAGCCCCTCCTGAACTCATCAGGTTTGGATCAGCTGAAGGAATTGCCAAAGGCTCAACCTGGGGTTGGGGTAGGATGATAGGTACAATTCCTTCTTTTTTTTTTTTTTTTATTTTAAAGATAAAAGGAGGGAAACATTAACAGACATACAACATTTTACAACATATCACAAGCACAATACAGACAATACAGAGTTACAAACAAAGTGGTAGGGAATTAACAATGGTGGTTGTATTACATATTGATATCTTCAAAGTGGCTTCTCGTGAAAACAGATATAAACATGCAATACTGGTCAACCAAAGACTCATTGACAGTTTCTTTCAGCATAGAAATAGAAGACAGAAGAACAACCATGTTATCTATCCTGTATATGCATGCATACAAAATTTCTCCTTCTTTCCCTTCTCTTTTTTTTTTTTTTTTTTTTTTTTTTGGTTTTTCTCCGGTACCGGGAACCGAACTCACGACCTTGCGCTTGCCAGGCAGGCGCTTTTGCCGCTGAGCTAAATCCCCAGTCCCTCTTTCCCTTCTCTTAATGAAGAAGCATCAGGCAGTCAGACATGCACCAGGAGGCTGGAATACATTCTACCAAGCCAAATAACTTTTTGTTGAACTCACTCGGGCAATTGACACTTTTTTGAGTGCATATAAGACATCATGAGGGAAGAGGAGACACTTTAGTTACCTACCATGTGCCAGGCATCGGGCTAAGCACTTTACTTACATGATCTTATTTAACACCTCAATCATCCTTTAAAAAGGCGCTATTATCTCCATTTTAAAGGTTTAACAATAAACTGACGCTAAGAGAAAGCAAAGCATTTGCTTCAGTTTAAACAGTTAGTAGTAAATGAAAAGAATTAACTAATGTACCTTGGTTTGGCCCCAAAGTTTGTGTTGTAATCATCAAACCAGAGACTAGAGAACAGCCGATGCTCAATTAATTCAGAGGGGTATTTAGGGGATAATAAGGACACAGAAGAGATTGATACTTATTGAGCATCTATGATATACCAATTGCTATACTAGGTAGTTTTATATCCTATAAGCAGACCTAGCAGCAGTTGCTGCATTTCCAAGATAAGCTCGCCAGCCAACTGCGACAGAACGGAACAAGAGAGTCAGATGCACAGGAATGCAAGACCACAATTGCATACAAGTTCCTCGGTATACTTTTGTTCTCCATTTCTGTTCTGTTTCCTTTACTGTCTTTCTGTAAACAAAGCTGCCATAGGGGTGGCATTCTGTGTTTCCAGCATTAGGTCAACAAGATTTTCTCTTCAATTTTACACCATTACTGCTTTTAAGAAAGTACTTCAGGGGCTCCCTGAAGTCTTGCATATTCTCCATCTTAATAACACAGTGTCACTAACCAGGAGGCCTCTGTCTTGGACCTAGCCTATCCCTGACCAACAGAGGCAAACAAGTCCACACAAGCAATTTTGAGGACAGAATTTATAGCTTCGTAATGATTTCTCATGTTTGGACCAGAAAACTTTCTCTTATGAAAGCAGTAGGGAGATGATTTCTCTCCATTTCAAGTAAAACAGAAATATCTGGGGAACTGTATGTAAAACTAGGGTCTTCTTCTCTGTACACTGTGAGAGCAAGAGCTGGATGGGTCACTGCAGGCCCAGCCCAAAATATACAGCCATTCCCTCTGTTTTCCCTCACTTCTCCATATTGAATAAAATAATTCCTGCGGTTATACTAATTCTTGCTGTCATAAAAATTACTACTTTGGGCACCATCAGTTCAGCCCCCACCCCATTTTTTTTGAGGCAGGGTCTCACTAAGTAGTGCAGACAGGCCTTGAACTCACTTATATAGCCCAGGTTGGCCTAGAACTCACAGCGATCCTCCTGCCTCAGCCTCCCAAGTGCTGGAATTACAGAGGTGTGCCACCACACCTGATAGCACAAAATTTTGTATGTGATATTTTTAAATAAACACATGTAGAGTTTTGCTCAAATCTGACTAGATTTTTTCCCCTTCTCTGCATGAAGGAAGCATCCTGTAGGGCATTTAGAGCCACAAAGCAGCTGAGTTTCAGAGGCTCTGTAAAATCAAGACCAAACTTTATGGAAACTTCAATAGAACTAGGTCATGGCACAGCTGCTCAAATAGGAGATATCTGTTTCAGTCTTGAAGGTGGCTGCATAAAGCCTCACAGTGCTTCATCAGGTCTAATCCTAGGAAGCCAAGAGTCTTGGGACCTTGTGCTCTGAAGTAACTGAGCCCTCATTTCCTAACACAGTGCCAGGCACATGGCAAGCTAGAAATTAGACACTATCTAAGTAGGTAATAGAAAAATACTATATCATTCACTATTACTTATTATGGAAATTTAAAGTAAGTACATGCTCCTGCTCTATCATTTACGTAATTAATTGTATCTAAGCTTTTCCTGTATGGCTAACAATGAACTATCTCTTAAATTACATCACAACATTGTTGTCATGCATTAATGAGGAAGGATCACAGACAGAAAGCAATTTGAAATAAAAATCTCATCTTCTTTCAGTGCTCATGGAGGGGGTGGTTCCTGCTGCTTCTTAAAAGGCAAATAGGAAAGTTCATGAAGCACTTGACATTTCCTCAAATGACAAGTTCATCCAGGAGCAGGACATATTAGAAGAAAATTGCTCTAACATTGTTCCCCCCACCCCCAACTCAGCAAGGTTTCCAGCCTTAACTCCTCCACTTACTAGCTGTATTTCCTTGGGGAAGTTACTTAACGCACTGTAAATTAAGTTGGTCAGTGTAGTCCTCCTCTGTAGAATCTAGATGATGAGTACTTACCTTGAGATGGTTTGTAAATATATCAAATCATGCATGAAAAACACAAAAATGTTATTTATAGACTTGCATTTTACCTTTTAGCTGTGGTACAATGTCCTCTTTGCCTGCATAAGGGTCACAGCGAAAGCGGTCCAGGTGGTCAATGGTGCACTGGCCAACAACAGGCTTCCGCCCAAATTGCCTGTGGTCGATGACCTTGATCACCAGGGGAGGCATGTACAGTTCCTCCTTAGGCAAGAACTGGGAGTTATAAAGAGGGGTGTCATTTCTCTTTACAAGACAGTGTTGCTGATAATTTTCTCCAAGGGATCAACTCAGTCTTTTTGCTTGGGGGCTCACAATAAGTAGTCCAGTAATCTACACATTAGGCATTTGGCTGAGTGCTATGATCATTAGATCTCAGAGGAGACCTGCATATGGCTAACAAGCCCAGAACATTGATAATCTACTAGCCATGCCCTGAGCAGAATTTAGAAATAGTCAAAACAAAATGAAACCTCCAAGAAAAAGAACTGTGGCTAGGAGTCTTTTAGCCCTAGAATTTCAGCACCAAAATAGGATACTCATTTTTCCTTCACTGCTCCTGTAATTTGGGGACCTTGACTGCACTGCTGTTCAGAGAATCACAGGCTGGAATGGGAGCCTGTTTGTGGTTTAGTGAAATTTGTATCTCTGGCTTTGCTCAAAAATAGAAGCTGGGGTTCAGTAGGTGGTCTTCCTCGGCTCTGCAGACCAAAGCTAGGTTCCATTCCAGAAGTGGAAACATAGAGGAGGGTTGGGAGGTGGACAAGGATGAGTAAAGTGGCCTAGGGGCAACCAGTTAGGGGTTCTGGGATTCTGGGACTTTGGCTGTAAGCACCGACAAAGCTCTCCATTTGCAGCACTACCAGGGAAGAACGTGGTCTTAGCATTTGAAGGTACCTGAGGCCACTCGCTTGCTAGCTATGTTCCCCTGTGTACAGTAGTTTACCTCTTTATTTCCTCTAAAGTGAGTATAAGAAGGGTGAAAATGTGCACCCCACAGAGTTAAAGATGAAACGCTAAGTATGAATGCACCCGGCACTGAGATAACTGTGGCTGGAACTGGGGCAAGGCCACTGCAGCACAGAAGGGGAAGCCCAGCACCGAGTGGGATGTCAGCAATCCTCTCCCCTCTGGGTGTCAGTTTCCTCATCTGTAAAATGTGAGGTTAAACCACATGGTCCTAGAGTCCAAGAGTCTTGCTGGAGGAAAATGATGGCTGGGGAAAGGAGAGGGAAGTTTCTAAGCTATTCCTTTAACTTAAAGGAATGCCTTATTTTATCTCTTTCATACAGGAAAGTAAAATGAAGTTTTTTTCATTTATAAAAGTTTAGGATTTAGCTACTTCAACAATAGGAAGACTGGCTGACTTCTTTTTCCAAGTATGACGGGGCCTGTGGTGGAGGATGGTGAACCCTATTGGATGCCTCACACCTCCAATAACGGGAGGTGACTTCAGTGGAACAAGGGTGCCACTGCCGCAGGGGCAGTCATAGGCTGCTAGGGCCATGCTCACCACCCTTATGTGGCTTCCTCCACCTCCGACCCTTCCCCAGGGAGTAGTCCCCATCTGTGGGCTCTGGCCCACATGCTTCAGTAGGGGCATGACTAGGGATTACGATTCTTCCCTCAGCTAAGAGCCTTCAATAGTAGCTGAAGTGATGGAAAGTTTACTAGAGACATAAGTATTTCTCAGAGAAACTTCTGTATCACTGGAGGTATCTGAAGCTTTAAGAAGCCACCACTACAGAGTGAGAATCTGGGGGAGGGCATTGATAAAGCCAAAGTTTTTGTAACAGCCAAAGTTTTTGTATTTGTCAGATTTTCAAAATAAGTAAATTTTCCCTTTGTGTGGGTGATATATTCATAGTTCAAATGGAGTTCAGCTACTCAACACACACAGACTATTACAGAGTCTGGATACTGTACCACTTTCATGAAGAGAACAGAACTTGGAAAGTTAGGTGTCTTCTTAAGGTTTTTGATCACCACCGATTCTACTCTTTCCCCTCCACACTCCACAACGAGACTGGGGGATGTGATGGAAGCCATCTGGTAGTTTTTCATATTCCTTAAGCCCCAAGCTAAAATCTTGGAAAATTAAAGAAAGGGAAGGAAACACAGCATAGTAAAAATACTATTCAAAAGGAAAAATCCTATCTTAGTCACTGGCAAATTCTTTAAGACCAACTGGTGCAGGCCTGTTTAAAATACTGGTGAAGGTTTACCCTAGAATCCTGTAGGTCATGCAGAGAAAGTGGTGTTGCCCCCTTCTGACTGTCTAAGCCACTGAAAAAGGAGAACTTTTAAGATTGTAGAAATCAAATATTGGCTGTGTTACATATGAACTAGGTGAATGCTGACAGATTAGTTAACCTTTCCTTGTCTCAGAACTACTGATGTTATCCATCACAGGGTTATTCTGAAGATCAAGTGTTAACTTCTTACCACAGTGTCTGACTTGCGATTATTCAAAAGTGATAGCTACCCGCCTCAGTCTTTAAGAACTCTCAGCAAGACAGCTGAAGAACAGAAATCTCAGAGCAGCAGCTGCAAGGTGATGCGTTGAAAGTGGTCCAGATTCTATCCATTGTGCCACCAGGTTTACTTCCTCAGCTCACCTCATCTAGTGCATCACCATTGCCCATCCCACCCTTTCCCTCACACCTCTGCCTCCCTCTCAGGCTCCTTTGTGCTTGTGCATGTGCACACACACACACCCACACCCACAAACACACACACACACACACACACACACACACACACACTTTCTTCAAGGCCATCTTCTCTCTCCCAGTTCTCCAGTTGACTGGAAAAACTCAGAAATCTGGTGGCTCCCAGTGAATGAATATTTTAGATTCCTCTAGAGATGTGGGAATTAACCTCTGTTCATTGCTTCAACAAGCCTTCTATTTCATGAATATTTTAAGTTTTAGGACAGATTCCACAGGAAGTTAGAGATAGCAAGAAAATATGCAGCAGGACGTCATTCCCTATACTAGAGATTCCTGTTCTGTGGACACATTCATTTGATTTAATCAAATAAAACACAGAGATCAGGGTACCTCAATAGCAGTGAGCTGAACCACCGGCCTGATTCCCTGAGGCACCATGTATAGGTTTGGTGCCCTTTGAGAGGGAAGAATGGGAAGGTTGGATCCATCCTATAAAACAAACATAGAATGTCAATGCCCCCATTTTCAAGTGAAGGATGCTGAACATTATTAACAAATTTTCAACTAGTTGAAAGAATAACTAAAAGAATGAAAATGCAGTAATCTACCTTATCCCTCAGAATTAGCTCTGCAGTCACAAGGACATCCCCACAGGCCTTATCTCCATTCATGACTGGGTGCCAGAGAAGTTTGGGTGTAATGTCCGTTTCTGAGTTTAGTTTCACCAGAGGGGAACAAATGCTGCGTCCTAAAAATTCATCTTTACCCTAGAGAAACAAACAATCCTCAAATTCCCAAACAAACATTACTTTGAAACTTCATCATCCCCCAAGTCATCTTAGAAATTCCAAACTACCTACCACTTGGTCATTATCAAAAATTTCTATAACAACTTTGGGTGGGCTCTGCAGAACAGTTTGGGGTTCCCCATAGATTTCAACTTCATCAAATATAATCGTTTGGTCCCACGTGGGATTCAGGGTTGAGTGGATGATCTCAGTGGTTTTGCTTCGATGGAGGAAAGAGACATGAGCATATGGATCTGTGGATAAAAAGAGAACAGTGTGGAGCGATGGTGAAAGACCAGTTCCCCAGGATCCTTCATTTCAGCTGAATGCTTTTCCTCTGGATACAAGTATCACGGACTCTCAGCATCTACCTGGAGATAGGGCTCCTGCAGACAAGGGTGTGGAAGGGGCAGGTGACATGGTGATTTGGGAGCACCTGAAGGGAGGCCTTGGTGTGTAGAGAGATTCTTTCTCTAGAGTATGTCCCCACCAAGGCTAATTGGACACACAGTCTGTCATACTCATGATTAAGAGCGTGGGCTCTGCAGTCAGACGCATCTGGTTTCAACACATACCTCCATTACACGATCACATGGGAAAGTATTTAATATTCCTCAGCCTTGGTTCCCTCCTCCGAGTGATAAAAGTATTGTCTGCTTCCCAGTGTCAAGAGAATGCAGTGAATACACAGAATATAAACTGCTTAGGATGAACCTATCTTGCATAGTGTAATTGATAAATGCTACTTATCACTGTTTCTACTGTCACTGGTCATCTATTTATTCAGCAAGTATTTATTGAGTGCCAGGTCTGAAAAGTATAGTAGTAAACAAGAAAAGCTCAGATACTCTTAGTGTTTATAATTTATGATAGCAGAAAACTTCCCCAAAACTTCTCTGTACTACAGAACAGTGTGGAAAGAAAACTTATTTGCTAAGAAGTAATCCACATTTTTCTACATGATAAATAATTATGCCACATTTTTCAGTCGTTAGGGGGTGGCTCTATCTGAGGAATAAGCCAATGTTTAAGAAATAGTGGTGTGTGCCTGCAGTCTCAGCTATTTGGGAGGCTGAGGCAGGAAGATCACTTCAGTTCAGGAGTTTGAGACCATCCTGCACAACCCCCATCTCAATAAATAAATAAATGAAGGGCCAGAGATATAGCTCAGTGGCACAGTGACTTGCTTGGCAAGTGCAAGGTCCTGAGTTTGATTCCCAATACAAATAAATAAATGCATACATACATACAAACTAATGTCTATCCTGAAGCTCTTACACATGCAAAAGTTGTGCTTAGCTTTTAACATTTCAGGCGGCTATAATATGAAAGAAATACAGTTACTGTTGTTCTTTGTTTATGCCTGGTGATGTCTTATATCTCTAGCTTCAAGAAATATGCTTAGCGTATTATTAAACTGTAGTCAAAATTTAAAAGAATTTTGACTTTCTGTGGTGGAGTGCCCTCTGGTGGAGGATATTTGAAAATGTTTATGAAAACTTTTTGGGGCTATGTGTGGTATAGAGGTAACTCTGAATCTGGTATAATTTGTAAGAAAAGGAAACCATTCACAAATGATGGTTAATATTAGTGCTTGGGACACACTTCAGAATTGAGGCAAGTACCCTGAAGTGTCAGGGAAATGCTTTAAGAACTGTTTCCATAGAAGGTCCAGGGAAGATCTGCTGGTCTTCAAGGCCAAAAGTGGAATATCTCTAGACACCCCAGAACGGCCCCTGAATTATCCGTTTCTACAGGGAGAAGCACAAATCCTGGGGAGACAGACCTTCCTCAACCTTCCCCCTTCCCTGCCCCTGCCCTTCTCAGAAGACTCCAAAAACAACAAAACTATCAGATAATAAAGCCACACGGTTTTATGGGGTTGAAAATGAGGGAACAGGCAGCAGAGGAGGGGGAAGTGTACTCCAAGTTGCTCAGAGCCCAGTGCTTAGGCCGATCTGTGAACTTGTGCTCTTTTTGTTACCTTGAGAGAGCTGTAAAAAAGGTAAAAGATAATAATATACCAACCATGCCAAGGACCCAGGAATAAAAACAAAATCATGCATACAAATAGAGAGCAGAAATTGCTTTTCTTGGTACTTTCTATTATTTAACTGATGATTATTAAAGGGTCATGTGTCTCTATGTATTTCTAGAACCTAGCAACAGTGCTTGAAGCATTTATTAATTCTTTAACGAACAACTGAGTTTACTTCAAATATATAAACTAGTGTCAATATAAAAAAGGTTTTTGTCATTAGAAATGACAAGAAAGCATCCCCTTAATGGAAAAGAGAGTCAAGCCAGCCTGTTATGTATACCCTGTTATGCAGCGTGGGGATTTTTTTCCCCTTTACCTGAAAAGCTATCCTTGTCTAGAGCTGTGAGATTTCTGGCTTGATAGATGTAACAGCGCAAATGATAG
Source organism: Chinchilla lanigera (assembly GCF_000276665.1). NCBI lineage: Eukaryota > Metazoa > Chordata > Mammalia > Rodentia > Chinchillidae > Chinchilla > Chinchilla lanigera. Next base: position 135,209 of record NW_004955425.1, on the reverse strand, counting down.
ATGTAGACTCCTGAAAAGAACAAAATGAGGTTATACACAAGAAATATAATATTGTATTCTGGTATTTTTCTGGAATATTTGGGGATAACATATGCCCCAGATACAACAGAGAATCCATATACAGTAGTACTGAAGTTCACAAATGTTTTTATTTGTAAACATTTTGGTTTGCAAAAAGAAACATTAGGCAAAATTTTATTTTTGTTTATGAACTCTGCATTGGGTGACAAACACAACTGTGGTCATCTTTTCCAAAATCATAGAACAAATTAAGTTCGTGAACTGAGACAACACTAAGAGTGATGCTGTATCCTCTCAAAGTAGTTTATTTCTTGTAAAATATGACTTAAAAGTAGTCCTCCCTTATCCGTGGTCTTACTTTCCACACTTTCAGTTGCTTATTGTTCAATTGCTATCTGAAAATATGAAACGGAAAATTCCAGAAACAAATAATTTACAAGTGCTAAGCTGCATGCCATCTTAAGTTGCATGCCATTCGAAGTAGTAAGAAGAAATCTTGGACCATCTTGCTCCATCTCTCTGTGATGTAACTCAGCCCTTTGTCCAGTGTATCCATGCTACATGTGCTACCCACTCATTAGTCACTTCATAGCTGCTTGGTTATCAGATTGACTGTCATGGTATCAGTATTTCAGTTCTTGTTTTAAATTACATTTTAGTCTACTTAATAATGGTTCCAAGGGCAAGTGTAGTGGTACTGGCAACTTCATGATATTTAATACATTGTTATAATTGTTCTATAGTTTATTACTGTTATCAATTTCTTGCTGAACCTAGTTTATAAATTAAACTTTAACATAGGTATGTATAAACAAAATATATATATATATGTGTGTGTGTGTGTGTGTGTGAGAGAGATTTGGTATTATCAATCAATTTCAATCATCCACTAAAGGTCTGGAATATATCCTCCATGAATAAGAAGAAAAATACTGGGGATTTTTTTTTAATACTATAGTAAGCCCAGTGCAAAGTGTGACAATCAGGTGAATATTATTACTATTTGTTGGACAGACCTTTAAAATAAGACTCGGTCACGAGCATTTATAGAAATAGGGCCATCTATACTACCAAATCTGGGAATAGCTATCGGCTAAAATTTCTTTGACATTTCAAAATCTTTACAGTACTTCTCTTTATTATTATATTAATGCATAAACACACTCCTCTTTCACAAAAATTTGAGAGCTAGCAGAGCATTGTGACTGAACATACAGATTCTGGGAGCCCTGGCTACTTGTGTTCAAATCTTGTTTTTAAGACATCGAGGAAAGTTATTCAATGCTTTTGTACCTTCATTCTCTCATCTGTAAAATGGGATCAATGACAGCACCTACTTTAAAGGGTTGTTATGAGGATTAAATGAATGACTACATGTACAGTACCTGACACATGCTAAGACCTATGTTAAGTATTTGCTATTATTATTATTAATTAGGTCTACCTTGTTCTGAAATTCCTGAAAGCTAGCATTGAATCTAACCTTTATTTAAACTCTAATTAAAATAACAGTTTTGGATGCTTACCAGATAGAATGAGTACATATTAAACAGATTCCATTAAAATCAATGACTTGATCATCTTTTACCCCAAATATGGCACAGTTTTATAAACTGTATTTACAAATCTTCTCCATCAAGTTATAAAATTGAAAGTCATGTTCATACGAGGAGATCTTTATCATATTTGGGGATTCGAAGGGTTTCCTTGAGATAAAAACCATGGAAGTTAAATTCACAAAGACCCGTTCCAAACTCACTGTTGAAGCTACAGGAGACGATGGGAGTGTTTGCCCCAAACACGGTGGTGGCGCTGTGCTTCGGCAGCCCCATGCTCTTCTCGTCTCCGTCCTCAGAGGTGTCTGCTCCCTGCAGTGGGCCAAACACAGTCCCCGAGTAAACAAGCCGAGAGGTAAGAAGCACGGGCAAATGCAATGGTGGCTTTTAAGAGAAATTTTGTAACCCAACCACCAGTGTTTCAAGATGAGTAAGATAGTAAGGATAGTAAGTGACTTCCTCAAAGGCACATCACTAGAGAGCAGCAGAGAGGAGGTAGAAGCCAATCCCTCTGGCTCAAGTCCAGGTTTATCAAACTCTGCTGCTGAAAGAAGAGGAAAATGTACAAGATGTAAGTAAGAGGGTGAAAAGGATGGGAGGAGAAAGAGAAACAACAGTGGAGGAATACACGTCAAAATGCAGAAATACAAAAACTGGCTGCTATATTGCTTTGTTTGGTTTGGTTTTAGTGTTTTGAGACAGAACTTCACCATTACTGTTCAGGCTGATTTTGAACTCATTATGTAGCCCTGGCTGGCCTGGAACTTGCAGTGATCTTCCTGCCTCAGCCTTCAGAGGTATGCGCCACCATACCAGTTGCCATATTGGCTTAGATCATTCATTGCCATGTTCTTATTCTTTCCTTCCTTTCATCAGCCTGCATTTCCATGCCTTCACCTTCTTTACTGTGCTTCTGTCTACTTCTCTAATTTTTGAGCCATCCTTCTGTTTTTCCCAGCTCACATCTGTACACTTAGCTCTCCTGGTTTGTTGAAGAATTTCAGTTTCCAAGGGATGACCAAAGAACCTGTGCCGGGAGTGTCGATACCTGAAACACGGGTGCTGGAATAGATGTACTTAGAAAAATGCTGGGAGAAATGGGTTTGCCCATAGGAGTATTTCTTGGTTCTATTCATATGTTAAAGCTTTGTTTATTATACAGGAATTATTAAACATCTAGGATGGGTACTTCTGTTCAACCTGTTTACAATCTTACAGTACTGGGGTTACAAGAATCTCCGTGGAGTGGGCAGTTTTGCACCCAACATTTATATTTTCTCTATGACAATATTATTTACACTTTGGCTTCTAATTACTTACAAGGGCACCTTCAAGTTTAAAGATGGCAGCTGCACCATGTGTTTCTGAAGGAGCCATTTTTCTTCTCCAGCGTCTGCGACGAAAAGTGTCAGAACTACGCTGTTGCCAGTGAAATTTCCAGCCAATTAAGGAAGCATATTCCCATCCCTCACGGTCTTCAAATTCTTCCATGGCCTAAAACAGAGGTAAGACTTTTAGCAATAATAATATTCTTTATGCTGATAAAGCAGGCCACTGGGTCCATCAACAAATAACGTAGCAATACAAATCATCCTGTGCTGAGCAAAAATGGGAGGCTCTCTGCCTTTGGAGAGCTGGTGAAATGTGGAAATACAGAACTCATCAGTCAATTCTAGTGCAATGAAGTGTAAGCATATGGGAGATGGATCCTTAGGGAGGGAGTCTCATTGTCATACAGTCTGAAAAACATTATTTCTACTTTATATGTGGAGTGAAAGATCATACCCCTCCCTGAGGAAGGAGATGTCTTGCCTATGCTAATGGCTGCCAAACTGATAATTAGAATTTAGTCAGAAAAAAAGAAGAAGAAGAAGAAGATAGTCAAACACCTCTAGAAACTTCTCACTCCATCAGGCTGGGATAGTTCAATAGCCAACACTCATTCTTTCATCAGCTCGTTCATTCTAGTACCCTCCTTCTGGAAGCATGTTCCTGAGCTAGCAAGAAGTTGCACAGACAACTGTGGTTCCATTTTTATTTCCACTGAATTAAAAACAAAACAAAACACACCTCATATCACCTCCTGGAGTTAGGCATTTAAGGCAATCAAAACAATTCCTGTTTAGCTAACCACATTCAAACATCAGTCCTGTCACTTACCCTAGAGTACATCTATTTCAACTGTGAGCTTTATCTGTCGAATGGGCACAGAACTCAGAAAGTACAGGGTGTGGATAATGCACACGCTGTAGCTAGCCCTACGCAAAGTACGTAAAACATGCCATTATTAACTGCTCTGAATATCCTTTACCACTTAATTTATTATTGCATTTAAAGTCTTACAACATCTTAATTAGATAAGAGTTGTCTTCATTTTTCAGGTAAGAAAGAAAGCCAGCCCAATCTGTATCTCATTCTGAGTTCCAAGGCATTGCCATTGATATATTATCTATCCAAATAATTGCAGTGATCTCTTACTACCTCTATAGTTGTTCTAACATTTAACCTGCTTCAGAATCCCAAGGAGGCCTTATTGAAATACAGATTGCTGGGGCCATTCCCAGAATTTCTAAATCAATAGGACTGAGGTGAAGAAACAAAGAAATACTTCTCACAAGTTCCCCAGGTGATGGTCATGATGGTGGTAGCAGTGTGTAGGCTTTGATAACCTCTGGGAACAGGATTAAGCCCTTGATTTGCAAATAGTTCTAGAAAATATCTCCTTAAGTCGAACTCTACTGTTCCTCTTACCCTTGCAGTACTTGAAGGTGCTTGTGTTAAATCTTTCTTGCGTTTCCGGACCAGCCTTCGCCGTCTATGAGTGTGATACATTTTCTCTGCTGCAACCCAAGACTTAGGCTTATTGTCTGGAGGGATGGTAATTCCATACTCCCAACCTGGAACAGGATTTGTGAACAGTTACCCAAAAAAGGTGCATTTTCCAGACCAGTAAATAACATTCTAGATAAAATTTAGTCTTTCTCACGGCCTGCAAATATCTACTATCATGACTTACAGGTGGAGCATCCCTTATCTGAAAACTTGAAATCCAAAGCACTCCAAAATCTAAAGGTGTTTGAGTGCAATATTGCCACAAATAATTCCACACCTGACCTTATGCAATTAGACAGTCAAAATGAAGGGGCACTAAAAATATTGTATAAAATTACCTTTGGGTTATATGCATGAAACATATAGGAAACCTAAATGAATTTTGTGTTTACATATCTCCAAGCTAGCTCATTACATATATATAAATATTCCAACATAAAAAAATTCCAAAATTGAACACATCTGATCCCAAGCATTTTGGGTAAGAGATACTCAAATTATATTGCTCCTTTTACTTTGTTGTACTTTAGTCAAACTAAATACAGCCTCATTCCCTAGATCCCTCCTCAGAAAGCGTTTTTGTGGCAGTAAGGTTCTCCTTTACCTTTCTGCCCCCTGTCACTCATGATAACTGAGTGAATCTAAGACTGAAGCACAGCACAAGGGGCAGAATGGGACAGTGAGTCAGGGGGTGGGTGTGTAGTCGCAGGCCCATGTTCAATTCCAACACCACCACATACTGGTTCTTTTTTAAATAAATAAATGTAAAAAATAAATAAATAAATGTCCTGCAAGTTGGTAAACTTGTCCATGCCTCAATTTTTCCACTACAAAGGTAAAATATATCTTTCTATAGGACTTCTTAAAGATAATCAAAATAGTGGATGAAAAACACTAGGGCCATGCTTAGCATATAGTTATTGCTCAATCAGTGGTATTATTATTATAAGACAGTGTGTGCACTGAGGTTGATTTGAAATCTTCTGTGTCAGTGTTGGTGTTTTCTTTTTTTTTTTTTTTTTTTTTTTTTTTTTTTTGGTTTTTCTCCGGTACCGGGAACCGAACTCACGACCTTGCGCTTGCCAGGCAGGCGCTTTGCCGCTGAGCTAAATCCCCAGCCCCAGTGTTGGTGTTTTCTATGTACTATTCCCTCTTATAAGAAAAAAGTCAGATTTTGTCTTTGACAACTTCAGATGTTATAAATTATTTCAGTTCAGATTACTATTCATAGACAAAGATGAATACCATTGCTAACAGAAACTACGTCAGTAATCTACATTATTGTTAAATAAGATTTCAAAGACATTTACAATTCTCCTTTCTGAGCTAGGAAATGATGCTCCCTGGGAGATTATGGGGTATAATTGCACTAGAGAAGCTAGATCTCTCTTAAACTCTCTTTCTGGATCTCCAAATATCTCAAAGCCCAAATAGTTGGTCCCATATACTTGCTATTTTCCACTCTTCACATCCCCAAAAGGACTTGTTAAAGTATTTACTTGTGCTTCAGCTGGTACATATGAATAGTCATGGGTGACACCATCTGACCTAGTTGTCATAGACTTTTCCTACCAAGGAGCTGTACTGTGTTAACCAAGGCCCGGCTGCAGAGCTCATAGTCAGGTAACAGATATGAAACACTACCTTTTTCATCCACAGCTCTATTTATGTCATATACCCATGCATCATCTTCCCACTCCCAACCTGGTGGACAAGTCAACTCGCTGGGTGATGCCGCTTTATCACCGTTCTTAAGAAAGAAAGAAAGACATAGGGGTTAATGAGTCCAGGATACAAAACTGAGGAAAGTTTCTTCATGTGTAAGAATGGTGTCCAAGGTTTACACAGCTACTAAGACACACATTTTGGTAAGAAAAAGTCTAATTTTATGTACAAAAATCAATAAAAATTGATTTTTTAAAACTAGCTTTTGTTTTTTACTACTAGGGTTTAGATTTAACCTGTGAAATTGCTTTTTTTGTAGGACAAAGTGATTAAATATATGGTTCAACTTCATACTATGAAATGTGCAACTTATATTTATGAGGGACTACACAGGAAATAACCCAACAGAGAACGGATCAAATATTAAAAACACATGCTTTCAAGTATTGGGAAATGCTATTAGAGGTTTGTAATGCTAATTATGTAAGATTGAGCAAAGTTTATACAAAATATAGGCTTAAATTTACATAAAAGCAGAGTTATGAAAAGAAAATTAATAAATAAAGGGAATAGAGGGGACCTGTAAACATAAAAAAAATCAGCTTCACTTTAAATTAAGAAGTGGAAATTGAAATAATGACAGGATACTTCTTGTTCATGTACTGACAAAGATAATACAATGGGGATGCTAAGTGTTCAGGCAAAAAGTCTTCTCACACAACATGATGGAAATAGAAATTCATAGACCTCTTTGAAAAGAAATTTGGCAATATTTATCAAAATTTTATATGAGTTTAAATTTTGACTGAGCAAATCCAAGGATCTTTCCTAGCCATAAATTACCACAGTGAATAAACATGTATGTGTAAAATGTTCATTGTCATTTTGCTTATAAAAAAGTGACATAACAACAAACAACAACAACTCTCCAAACCAGGAGATAAATATCTATAAAATTAGTTAAATATCTATAAAATTAGTTAAGTAAATTATAGTAGGTACATGTAAAAAATACTCTGCAGGCATTTTTTAAAGACTCATAGAGCTGTCTATACATATTGCTATCAAAAAATGTCCAAGATGCATTATTGGATGAAAACTACAAGTTGTAGAAACATACGTGCAACATAATTCTGCTCAGCTGAGAAAGAAAGAAGTTATGTACTTGTATATGAACATAAAACTATTAATGCTTATCTTTCAGAATTGCTTTTCATGTGTTTTATTTGGAATTTTAAAGAGCATGCGCCTTCCATTTTTTATGATCTTAAAAACTAGTTCGATAATAAATATTTACCTTAAAAAAGTAGAAAAGTTGCCTACTTTAAGCTTTACCCTGCAGCAACATCCAGTTGCATGGACCCATTTTCCTTTTAGGGATGTAGTAATTATGTTTTTATGTGGCCTAAGTTGTGAATGGAAAGTTATTTGGAACAGAAGTAGGAGAGTGGGTGGTGGTAGGCTTCCAGAAGATCGTGATTCAGAGATGACACAGGAAGGGTACTCTCAAGAGCAGGTTTCTCACCGCATCAGTGTAGGTATCCTCAGCTGATTTCCACTCGCCCCCAGGGTAGCGACTCTCATTCTGATAGACTTCATCCGTGAACTCTGTGTGGCCTGCGTCTGCCTCAGTCAACAAGCTGCAGGTGAGTGAGGGCTATGGTTACCTGAGGAGAAATGGCTACCAGCAACCTCCGCTCTTTCTAATGACTGGGAGGCACCTGGACCCTGGGAAAAGTATTAGTTCTCTCCTACTGGACACCAAACCCCTCTTTCTACCAACAGGTTTTGGCATTGCTTTGAGAAAGGGCCTGCTGGAGCAATTAGATATAAATTATAGAGAGCACTTCTAATCGGCGAGGTTGGTCTTTTTCTGTAGTGAGGGTGGGGGCAGAGGAACAGTCTTGTAGGCAGCTTTGTAGGGGGAATAGCGCTTCTGTCATATTTGTCTCAGTAAAGGGCTGTTCAGAGTCTGTCTAGCAAAACTCTCGGCTAACAGTTCAAAGAATAGGGAACCAATGCCTCTGTAGCCCTCCTATGTAAAAGATGCAGTGGAGGCCAACTCACCAAGCCAAGTGTGAAAATGTCTACTAATGGGTTGCTTGGTCTGTGCAACCCACACGGAAGGGAGGTTCAAATGTTCTGGATGGTTTCTAGGCAGACAGCCAAGCAATGTCATTTAAGACTTCAAACTCCAGTTGGGTACTTGAGAAATACTGACTGCGGCTTGCCAGTTTTCCACTTGGATTTGAAAACCCACAGAGGAAAATACACAGGTTCTAACCTTGACTTAATTCTCCTGTCAAGACCCATTCAAACGAGGGTTCTTTTACCATCTCTACATCTCTTCCCTCATGCATCTTCCCCTAGAATGAAGCACTGGAAAGGTATCAAAAAATAAATCTTCTCAACTGTTCATATAAATTGAGCTTGTCCATCGTTTTCTGGGCTCCAGAGAAGAACAAAAACCCTGGCTGCCACCTGACTCTAGGATTCATCCAGCTCTGACACGCTTTGACCTTTTGCTTTGCTAATCACATCTCCCCCTACTTTTCCCTGTCCTCACGTCTTCCTCGCTTGTGTCTAACCCAAACCCTAGTAAATTTCCTTTCTGATCCAACTCCCTCCGCATGAGCTGTTGTGGATCCAAAGTCATGATGTACAAGCACTGGGTCTTATCAGACCCTCATACTCACTTCTCTTCTCCTTTAATGTCTACGTAGTGATAGGAAACAAATGCCAGAGAGGCTAAACTCTAGTCAGGGGCCTTAAAATCTAACTCACCAAGTTTGTCTCTTCCAAACTCCAGTGTACCGTTATGCAGTGGTGAGAGGAGGGAGCTCTGCTTCTGGTGCTGTTGGCAGCACTTAGAAACCAGGCTTTAGCTTCCCCAGCTCCGGGGGGAACACACTTATCTCCTTCTAGTGTTTGTTTCTCTTTTTTTGAGTAATAGCTTTTGAGATATAATCCATATACCATGTAATTCACCTTTTGAAAGTGTACCCTCTACATTATTTGCAGATGTTCCAGCAGAATAGTTGAGTGCTTGTTTGGATGTCCTGGCTAGACTTAGGTTTCAGCCGTGGCCATACAATTTACAGGCTTAGTTGTCTTTGGACAAGTAGCTTAATCTCTCCACATCTCAGTTCCCTCATTTGCAAAGTGGAGATAATATTGTCTTGTTGAGAGGTAATTTATCCCTGAGTCTCTTGCGTGCCAGTTTAGGCACTGATTGTCTTTGCTATGGGTGTTCTTATGGGAACAGTCTTGGAAGGCAGAGAGAGTGTCTCTCTCCAGAGCAAAGTGCCAGAGTGCTCACTGCCCATTATAAGAGATTTGGGTTTCCTAAAGTCCACCTTCCTCTGCTACAGTGTAACTCACTGCAAGTGCAAAGATTGTCCAGCCCTGATCATGTCACCTTGTGGGGCCTGGGGTACGGGGAACGAGAGCAAATGTTAGGCTCTGCTATTGCATTACTGTGAGCAATAAGGTCCTTTTCTCTGAACCAGGAGTCACATGTCTCCAGCCAGCATTCATGAAACTGTGGCAGTCAGCCTTCTTAATACAACAGGATAAAATATCAAACCCACATAATACTCTTTTTCTGTTTTGCTTTTGAGAAAGGTCTCACTATATAGTTGAGACTAGCCTTGACCTATGTAGCCCGGGATGCCCCCATTTCATAGTAATCCCCTATGTAAGCCTCACAAGTGCTGAGGTTAGAAGAGTGAGGCACCAGGCTTGGTGGAGACCCGTATAACACTTGCCACTATTTGTCTGGTAGAGCTGTAGTTAAGATTAAATAAGATGATACTATGCTCAGCACACAGCTTGGCACATTCATACATAATAAATTCTCAGTAATTGCCAGTTATCAGGTGCTATTTATAGTTATCTGCCTTATGGGATACTGATGACATCTTTCAACTTTCTATGAATTTCTATGGTATTATATAGATATTATCAAGAATGACAGTGAAGACAATCCATTTAGAAAATTCTAAGATATGCTTCATTGTCATATTCTTTTTCTCTGAGAATGAAAAGCTTACCTTCTTTCAGGATCAACTATCCAATCTCCTTCCCATTCCCAGCCTTTTGGAGGCAAAAAGAATTCCCTCTTGAGCTTTATTTTTCCTGTGACATCAGAAAACTTATGACGTCTCACTAGTCCAGAGGTGCCCCATTTTCCAAACATGAGAGCTTGGTTTTCATACTACCAAGAAACAAATGAAATGAGAGAAACACCGTCAGAGAGCCAGAAATAGTCAGTCCATAGATTTTCAAATTCATCTAGGACTTAGGCTAGATAACCATAGAAAGTGAAAAGGTTTTACAAACTTGGGGTGTTGTTGATTGTGCAACTTTGGATAAGTCATTTGCCTTTCTAAGATTCAATGTTATTGTCTGTAAACTGGGGACAATACCACCTCTCTTATGGAGTTATTCTGGAGTTCAAGTTAGCAAATTGTGAATATGCTCTGTAAACAATGATACATAATGCTAGTTCTTTCTGTCATTATTTTGAATAACTCCAAACAGTTCCCTGAACCGTATCTTCTAAACACCTATGAAAGTCCTCAATTTATGAATGTGCAGATTTCATAAAGTTTGTAAATTAACTGTTTAGAACTTGGGGCACATTTACCCACAGAAGTAATATATAAATTTTTTTGAACAGGAATCTTTTTTATTTTAAAGGGAATTTAAAAAACCAATAGCAACAACAACAAAAAACAATAACAAGCAGGGCATGGTGGTGCACGCCTGTAATCCCAGCACTTGGGAGGCTGAGGCAGGAGGATCGTTGTGAGTTCGAGGCCAGCCTAGGCTACAAAGTAAGCTCAAGGCCAGCCTGACTTGCATAGCAAGACCCTGTCTCAAAAAAGACCAAAAAAAAAAAAAAAACAACAAAAAAAAACCCAAAACCAAAAACCACAACAACATAGACAAACAAAAAACAACACAAAAATAATAAAAATGATACAGGGTTTCAAAACAAAATGATAGAAGTTAACAGCGGGGGGTGGGGGCTGGGGATTTAGCTCAGTGGCACAGGGCCAGCCTGGCAAGCACAAGGTCATGAGTTAGATTCCTGGTACCGGAAGAAAAACAAAAACAAAAACAAAACAGAAAAAAGAACTTAACAGTAGTTGTTATATTACATATTGTTATCTTCAATGAAGTTGTTCAGATTGCCAGACACAAGAATGCAAGATTGATCAAACCATTAAAGAGAATTAAACATAATAGTAAAAAACAATAATGTATAAGTGATGTGTATTTCCTAGGCAGTCCACAAAGAATACATCTGAAACCCAATGGTCTTTTAGCATCTAGCCCTTTTGGGGCCTGAAAATTCTGAGCCTTAATCCTCTCTGAAGTGTGGCAGGTAGACTGAGTCCTTTCTGGGAAGAAGGTTTAGTGGCAATGGCAGACACTGATTTACAGAGCACTCCTTCCTAAGAGTTTCTAAATCTATGGTGTCTGCTCTTCACACTCACATTCACGGAAAGAGTTGAGATTTGTCAGCGTGGTAGGTGTCCCTATTTAGTCCCAAACTGGAACTTCCATTTGTCTGATGATGATTCAACCAAGAAGATGGTTAGCGTAAACCCTAGAAAAGTTTTTGGCTGAAGGAGAAGGGAAGCAATTTGAGTAAGGGTCTTTTAGGAAAACAGGAACAAGCACACACACTAGGAACACTGTAGTGTTGTCTCAGATATTGCCTCTGAGCCTGGAAGGGAGACAAGCTTTAGGCAGAAGCTAAAGGAGCTGTTGTTACCAAGCGCAATGAGACTTAAGAGCGTGTGACAAGGGCAGAGAATGGAGGAACAAGGCTTTCCTATTGCTTCTGCTTTGAAACCAGCATGGTCCCAGTAAAATAGTAAAATCTAAGCGAGTACTTCAATGTGGACGAAAAGGTGTCAGTAACAGCAGAAATGGAGGTTATTAAGTGTCTTTGAGGACTGTGGCCTTTAGCCTGCAGCAGCAGAGGCATGATAGTAAGAAAAAGTATGTGAATAAGCACACATGAAACACCAAAAGTCCCCTAGAAATTTTCAGGAGAAATTTTTACAGAGAACCAAGTCTGGTATGAGCCCATGAAGGCAAGAACTAGTAAAATTCCCATTATCTCTATTAATGTGCCAGTCCTCACAGGTCATGAGAATCCAGAGAAACTAAAATAGGTGGATCCTCCCCTACATGAGTTGAAGGTTGAGCTCAGCTCTATGAAAAGAAGGGTCTGGAAATGGGAAAGAGTGGAAAGAAGCCCTAGGCTGGTTGACTCTTGGTTAGGGGTGTTCCTCCAGGCTTAGTCCCAGCCACAGAGCTGGACGGCAGGTGGATGCCAAGGGATCCAACAGGAAAGTAGGAGCCAGCCTCTCTTGCATGTATGCTGATTCCCCTACTTTGCACTGTCCGTGTGGCTGTATATCAACATCCTCTACTCAGGACCTTCCCAGCGGCTACCAGCACAGCCTCTATTTATCTCCAACAGCACTTCCAGGTCTGAGCTGTAAGGACTTGTGTGTCTCATATGTTTCCATTATTTCTTAAAGTGGCCACAGATGCCCATATCCATCTACCCAAAGTAGAATCACCTCTGGTGTTAATTCCTAACTCAGACATGAAATCAGAATCCCCAGGATGACCCTGGGAGCCTGCATGTTCAACCAGAGACTCAGTTTTACAATAATTGCAATAGACTGTGAGACCCTTGAAGACAAGGCTTGGTGTCTTCATCATCCTCATCATAAATACTCAATAAGTATTTTTAGGGACCTACTATGTGCCAGGCCTCACTGAATAAGCAAAAGGTAAAAATAAAACATGGCTATGAGTTCTTTCGCCTGGCAAGCAGATCAGAGCTACAATCCTGAGCCAGGAACACATTGAGAGATTAGCTAGAATGAAAACAATCTTCTTTATTTGAACATGAAGTCCTATTTGCTGAATGATGTTCATCTGAAAATTATCAGAAGAACCCTCCAAATACATCCAGTAAATTTAAATCATAAGCACTTTGAGTTAAAAGTGGTGTATGAAGGAATCAAAATAATTCTTTTTGTGATAAAAGTTTATAAAAATTGTTTTCGTTATAATGAGAATTTTAATTAGTGATGTGGGTTTAAAATTCAGTGAAGGCTCTACTTATCTTTGCTATTTTTCAAGTATTCAGGTAGAATTTTCTTGCCCATAAGCACCTGAGGACTCTTGTAAGTGTGCAGTGGATCTTCTGTGATTTAAGGATCCCCACCCCAAGCAAACTTCTCAAGCTCTGAACATCTTAAATGTTTCTTTTCCTGAGTTGGTGTAAGTGAGTGTTTACTCTTAGTGTCCCACCATCAGGGACAATGTGACTTGCTATTACTGAATTTTTGTGCCAAGAACTGGAAGAACACCAGTATTGCTGGCTAGAATTACCACACAAAACTGATAACCATTTGTGGTGTTCCAATATAGACAAACTTCTCAAGGATCATCTTAGTGACGGTGAACCTTTTAGCACTTTCAATGGTAACAAAGAGACAGCTGCGGCAGACATCCCATAGGCTCACCACTGTGACCTGGCCTCTTAAATTTAGATCATTGGAATGGATTATATGTGGTAGCAACTTTGTTTATTTCTCATATGTGAATATTTTCCCTAAAATTAACACAAAATGTCTCCCTCACCAAAAAGAAAAAGACAGTAACATTATTAAATGTACCATTTCAGCAAAGACGGTGAAATTTCCTTCTGCAAAGCTATTGAATTTCTTCTCAACAGCACTTAAGCCCAGCCAGATGTTCACTCGCAATTGTGCAGGTACCCTGGACCCATTAGTTTTTTCCTGTGGATACTGTGAGATGAAAAATAACACATTGCATCACACTGGACACCACATGGACTGTGACATTATGCTAAAGTCAAAAGCAGACTAATCATTTAATTGTTGCTTTCACCAGTCTAATTTTATGTTCACTGTAGTTAAAATATTTCCAAATGACCCCACAATAGATTAAAATAACAGTTAAAGCAGTGGATCTCAAGGTATAACTCATAGATTTTTACCTGTCCCTCAGACCTATTCAGGAGGTGCACAAGGTCAAAACTATTTTCATTTTAGGACTAGCATAATATTTATCTTCTTAATGGTACTGACACTTGCACTAATGATGCAAAAGTAGCAATGGATAAAGCTGGCAATGCAGCAGGAATCAAGATGGTGACACCAAACTGTACCTAAGGGTATGACAGTAATGGGCATAGTGTCTATGTACTCTCAAGTAAAGAAAATGAATTTCTGGCTTTACTAAAGAATGCTTTTAAATTCTTTTAAAACCTGAAAAATTTACCAAGTTAAAAAAGTTTAGTAAAAATTACTAGCCTTATTAAATCTTAACCCCAAGGGTTGAGATTTAATAAGGTTTTGAGATTTAACAAGGCTAGTAATTTTAGGGTTGAAATTTAATAAGGCTAATAATAATTTTTAATATATTTATGCCTTAATACTTAGTATGATGAAATGAAAAGTATGCACAAAGTACCTCAGGTACACATTAGTGTATGATAGTTGTCTTGAGAAAAGCTCTTGAACAATCCTTTTTTCTGATTTTTAGTTTTTTTTTTTTTTTTTTTCTGGTACCAGGAATCAAACTCACGACGTTGTGCTTGCCAGGCAGGCACTCTGCCACTGAGCTAAATCCTCAGCCCCGATTTTTAGTTTTTGAGACAGAGTTTTGCTGTATAGTTCAGGCTAGTCTTGAACTCATTACGTAGCCTAGGCTGGCCTCAAACTTGTGGTGATCCTCCTGCCTCAGCCTCTCTATTGCTGAGATTACAAGTGTGTGCTACCATGTCCAGCTTGAACAATCTTTTGAGTTGTGAACTGAACTGTAGTTTTCAATGAAATATTTTTACTTAGAATAGCAATTGATAGGCAAATTAGATTTGGAATGGAGCAGACATTTTCTTGAGCATAAACAAAGTAGCATATCACTACAAGGAAAAAAACTATATTTGTTACCAATGACAAAATTCCAGCTTTAGAGGAAAAAAATTGTAGTTTTGGGAAACTTGTATCTATCACAGTGAGTTTGAGAGTTTTCTAATACATAAAGACTTTTCTGATAAGATAAATGTGATTTTTTCCCAGTCTGTTTCACACTGTACAATGAAATATGCCAACATGAGGAATTTATTCCCAGTGACCATGCTTGATGTTACAAAATATGCATGGATAAAATAGCCACTCAAAATTTAAGAAAGACTAATGGATTTTTATGTAACTGAATATGAAAAATTCATTGATGGAGTTTTAAATTCAATCTACAACTTGACTTTGGTGTTACAGCAAAGATGAATATCCACAATTATTGGAAAAGATACTCTTTCTTTTCCAAATAGCATTTCTATATGAGGCCAGATTCTCTTCATATACTTCAACCAAATAATGTAGCCCATCAGCTTAAATGCACAAATAGATACAAGAATACAGTTATATTTCTATTAGGCAAGACATTGAAGAAGTTTTTAAACATGAAACACCACCATTCTGTTGTTTGTTTTATAGAAAATACAGTCCTATTTTATAAAAATATGTGATTTATGTTAACAAGTGATGAGTTTGTTACTGTTATTGGTGTTTTGTCTGTTTGCTTTGTGGTGGTGGAGATTAAACCCAGGGCTTCCTGCATGCTAGGCAAGTACTCTGTCACTGAAGTATGCCCTCAGTCTCAATTACTGTCATTGTGAAATAAACTAATAAATATTTTAAATTTTATTTTAGTTTATATTATATCAAATATTGATAGATGCAGCCAATAAAAACAAGGGTCTTCAATTAGTTCTGAGGTCCTCAATTAGTTTTTAAACAAGGTACCTATCATGTGGTCACAAGGCCAAAAACATCCACCAAATTAATTGTTTTCTTAAGCTGAATAACAGGTATTAACAAAATCAGTGAATATATAAAACAATTTCTTAAAGGCTTTCGCTATTTATTTATTGAGTACTAAAACCTAGCACATACCACACCCCTCTGTCTATCTCCTTTCCCACCTCCTGTGAAATTTTGTTTATTAATCAGTTTGCTTCCACCCACTGCTGAGGTCAATTATAATTGTGGTTCTATCTTACATAAGATTTATTCTGCAAAGAACACTTGAAAATCAGATACTCTTTCTGGTTGTACTTATACTCTCCTGATTAAAAGCAATGAGTACATTTATTAAAAGTTAGTAGCTATCTCCTTGTTTTAAGAGAACACACTCCCTTCACTGCTTTTTCCTCTTCTTTATATTTATTCTTCTTCCCCAAATCCAACTCATTGCTCAAGTTGAGGTTGATCAGAGAGAGAATGTTAAAATATACAGACAGGAGCTATCCCAGTTTCTGTGTTTCCAACCTCATCTTTGCTTTGGTTTTCCAAATGCAAACACAGAGAAGTTCTTTGTCCTACAAAGTCCCCAAGTATATGCAAAATATTGGATACGTGTGCACTGTTCTGGAGAAGGCTGGTGGCTTTCATCAGGCACTGGAGTCTATGACTCTCAAAATGCTCGGAACCCCTGCCGTAAGGAAGCAATTATCAAATATTTTGAATTTGAGGACTCATTTGGCTAGAGCAATAGATTCCACGGGCTAGGTATACCACTTTCTCTTTCCTCCCAAACACTCACTAGAATTGAAGGAAAGAAAGGCATCCCCTTGCATGAGACATCAGAAGGAAGCAGAAAACTCATCATGTTACAATGTTATGTTAGTATTAATGTCACAGTGTCATTAAGGAAGATATCCATGATGAATGCCAACTGACCTCAAATAACTCTAAGAATTATCATCCTAGAAGGAGATGTTAAATGGGCTAGAACTGATCACAATCACCCTACCATTAAACAGTTAGTAAATTATAAAGCAAGCCTTTCTCCAGGACACAAGTTTTGCATTTAAATATTTCACATCACATGGTGAAGACATATACCTTCAGAAAGATGGTTTGGGTTTTCCCACAGTATTTCCCAGATGCCTTCTCCCCACTGGTGGAGTATAAAACCTGATGTGCAGGAACTCGTGCATAGGCCAGTCTTTTCTCTCCCCGGATCATCCAGATGATAACGTCAGGCATACTGTTTTGCGGCTGGGCACGTAGGTTGGATGGGGAAGGAAAAGCAAATTTAAGATTAGTCTAACTGCAGAGGCACTGGCAAGGTTACAGGTTGGACTGTCTGGGCTCCTCTAAGCACAGAGATGCTGTGATTAGGAGTCTGTCCCAAAGTCCCTGGACCCACATATTCTCACGGGACCACACTGTGAGCATGAGGGGTTGGGAGACACATGGCAAGTGACCAAGTGGAAAAGAGAGAAGAAGGGAAGCAGATAAAAATCACTGGTAGATACTCTACCTAATCTGTTCTTGGGGGTTCCAGGAAACACTCCCTCTTAGCTCAAGCTAAGGAAGCTACCAGCAGCAGTCAAAGGGCTAGAACATGCATATGTTTCACAAGCTGCTTGGTATGTATCTGTCTCATAAGCCAATACTTGCCCATTCTAAAATATTAATTTAGTTGTAGAAAGCTCTCTTTTTTCCTGACCAAAAGAGTTATAAGTTCACTAAAGAAAATGTGAAAATACCAGTGTATGCAAAGTATAAAATCACAGTTACCTGTACGCCTGTATGTATTTTTTGTATTTTAAAGAGAAAATAAAATAACAACAAAGATAAAAACAAAACAACTGAAAGAGTAAATAAAACCCAAAAGGTACAATAGATATTGTGAAAGGGAAAGAAACTGCTCAAAGGGGAGGAACAATTAGGTTGAGGGAAAGAAGAAAAGAAAGAAAGGAGGAAGGGAAAAATGTATAGATGTACATACAAGGAGTCCTGTATGTATTTTCAGAAGTGTTTCTACATGAAAACATATTACCATGCTATGGTTTGAATGTGTCCTTCAAGGTTCATCTGTTGGAAACTTTATCCCCAGTGCAACCTTATTGGGAGGTAGGGCCTAATAAGAGGTAAGTAGTTCAGGAGGGAGAAAGGCAGGCTGTGTCTTCATGAATAGTTTCACTCCGTTATCAAGGAAATGGGTTAGTTACCATGAGAGTGGGCTTGTTACAAATTCAGTCCCTGCTTGCTTGCTTTATCAACCTTTCTGGCTCTTCTGCCTTATGCTATGGGATGATGAACCAAGAAACCCCTTGAAAAGTACAGATTCCTCAAGCTTGGGATTCCTAGACTCTAGAACTGTGAGAAGTAAATCTCTCTTCTTTATAAATTATCCACACTTTGGCATTCTGTTACAGTAATGACAGGAACTTAAACACTATCCCCTTAACATTGGAAGGACAGGAAAGGGTTGTTTTTGCTTCCTTGTTCTTCCAGTCCACTGAATCACATGACAATGTTTATCCAGCACTCACTGTGTGTCCTGCTCTGTGCTAAGCATTTTACACCCCTCATCTCCTTTAAGTCTTCACATAACAGTGCAATGAAGTAAGTACTGTGCTTATTTCCATTTTATACCTGGGAAAACTGAAGCATAGATCAAACAACCTGTCCAAAGTAATGCATATCAGATCTAGGATTTAAATCCAGGTCTTTCCAACCCTGATCAAAGTTAACATTTTAATGCTCTGGACTACACAGCCATCCTCCTTCATCACTCAGAATATTCCATTTGGAACATTTGGAAAATGACAATGATTGGCCCATTTTGGAAACCCTTCCAGGACCCAACTAAAAATTCTTCTCTTGCTTTGTGTTATGGCTTGTGTCTAGCTATCCTCCAAAGCCTCATGCAGTCATGGGAGGGGTGGGCATTTCGGAAGTGGCTGAATTTAGAGTTTGTGATTCATTCATGGTACAATGCTGGGATTAAGGATGTGAGTGCTACACCCATAGGGAGGGTAGCCTGCGTACGATATAAGGGACAGAAAGAGTGTTACTGCTTGTTTGTTGCTTTCACTGTCCACCCTCCCCCCATGAACTGTTGTCTCTCTGCCATGTGCCACTCTGCCTTGGAGCCAGCCATTAATGGAATGAAACCTCTACAAATCTTTCCTCCCTTAACTTGTAGGTGTTGGGTATTTAGTCTTAGCAATGAGAAAAGTAACTAAGACACCTTGATTTCAATGGCTTTTGGCCCCATTACCCAGTGTCATCCTCAGCTCAAGTAACTCCTTGATTTCTGTCACTGGTCAGATCAGTTGATTTCCCAGACAATGTGTTAGATAGTCCATTTACCATCTTATCTTTAGTACCATTCCACAGAATTCTTCTTGCATATCATGTGACATTTGGGTGGTTTAAAGTTCTTACCTCTTCAGTCAGTTGTATTAGCTTATCAAACCAGTCCTCAATTTCTAACAATGTGGACATCATATCTGAGGCTTCAGACCTCATTCTCACAGCTGCCTCATGTATCTGGGAGAGAGATCTGGACCGTAACTTTAGGATCTGAGTATCAAGAATTGTGATGTTAGGTTTTCCTTCTGTGAGAGGCAAGGTGTATCTAAAAAAAAAAAAAGATAAGAAAAAGAAAGAACACTCTAAGTTTCAAAACTCTCCAGTTCAATTATGTTTGGTTTCTACCTTGCAAATCACACCAATCTCTTAACTAATTTTACATGAATTTCCTGATTTAAAGTTCATTTGAGTGTGTATGGCATTAGCAGAACAGAAAAGGGGATTAAAAGTCTAAGTAATGCTTTAGGCCTGACTACCGTCCATGGAGTCACTGGGAAGAAGATGGAGGTAATAGCAGCTGGAAGATACTGGCCTACCCTTCACTTGCTTCTTACAATATTTGTATGGATCCACAAAATGATGGTCAAGTGTGTGTGGGGATTAGAGATCATCTAGCTGAAGTGTTGGTTTTAGGACTTTGAATCTTAGGCAGTCTACAGATGGGATCTGGGAATCCCTGTAACCTCTAAGAAAAAGCACATATGTCTGTGTTGACATGTAAGCTGACCTAATGATGAAGAACAGGATTTGCAGGCAACTACTTGGGTCAAATTGTGGTTCTACCATTTAAAATCTATAACCTTGATCAGTTATTCAACCTCTTGTTTTCCTATCTTCAAGTGTGGGAAAATAATATCACTTTTTAGGGTTGCTGTGAAAAGTGAATTAATAGGCAGAGAATATAGCCCCTGCACAGTGAATTCTGAGTAATATTAACATCATCATCATCATCTCATCCTCATCTTCATCACTGCCATCATCAAATCCGATTCTCAAAAGGGCAGTGAGCTCCAAATGGAGTAAGAACCACTTGTACAGGTCAAGACTCCCTTCAAAATGAACCCTGGAAGTCAAGTGACAGGATCCAAAAGGGTACCAGAGAGTGGCTGAGCTGGGGCCGAAGCCCTTTCCTCTCACTACAACAACTCCTGTGACCACAGTGGGAGGCTGTCACCAACTCCAGGAAGTACTACTTACATTGTCCCCACCTAGAATTTCCACTTGCTTGAATTTCACTCAGCTCCTTAAATGAAGGAAATCCTAGAATTCTTAAACACTGAATTTCCGGTTGATAAAGTTAAAAAAGATTCCTACTTGATTCTTCAAAAACAGCTGACGTCAGAAGTGTAAGTAGATACATCTGTGTTTTGTTAAGCAAATCTGAAAATTCACATGCATTTTGTACATGAACGTTACTAGTGAATGTTTCTGTTCTGTTTCATTAATAATTATGGCAATACATGTGAAGAGTTAGGGTCCTAGAGTGATTCTGTAAGGCAAAAATATATGTGAAAACTATTAGCTCAAAAAACACACTTGAGACCTTTGGTAAATAGATGTTGACTGTGAACTGTGAAGAAGAGGGCTTTGCTGGTAAACCCGACTCCAGGCATCGCTTCCCTTCCTTGGGCCTCTGTGCCCTCATCTTTCCTCATCTTTAAAATGAGGAGACTCAGAGATGTTTCACTAGGATCCAGTTCTCAAATTCTCTCAACATGTACACGTGCCCCAACAGTACCTTTTCAATGACCTGGCTAAACCACTAGGCGGCACAAGAAGACAGGGTAATTTAGGGTAGCATCAGAGGAAAAGAAACCATCCAGGGCTCTTCTGCTTATGGAAAATACTCAATCTGCTCTTCTTTCTGAACTTCCCAGCCCACCTCTTTATTAGCCAGTATCTAAAGTAATCTTGGAATGACTCATTTCCCCCATTGGTTTCCAAATGCCAGAAGATCTGAGTTGTTTTCCTACATCGCAGCTATGAAAGATCCTCTGGCACAAGACAAATTTACTGGCTTTTCCTAACAGGAGTTTGGGCACAGTTCCTTGGGCACTTAGTAAAAAAGTGAGTTAAAAGGACATTTCTAAAAATATGTTTATGGATTAGGGACATTGTTCTGAATGGTAAAAGCAATGCTTCACTCCCAGGCCCCATTCCATATAGGATCCAGGAGACACTCTCTTCAGGGCACTCATGGATTGCCGAGAAGAAGGAGCACAAGCCTGCTTGCTCCTTTCCTCCCCCCTCATTCCACCCCGTGTCCTGGGTCTGCTTCCTGGAGTGAAGCCCTGGCCTCTGTAGGCTACTTTAGCATTGGCACCAAATCAGAAAGCAGAGTTTTTCCTGATGGTGACTCAGAGACTCCACCTAGTGCAGGCCTTTTAAGAAGTCCAAACAGTTCAAATTCATTTTTCAAACAAGTACTTGAGATGATTCTAGAGCCTATTTCAGTCAGAATTAATGGAGGAGGGCATGGCTGGGAATGCTGAAATGAAAATAGGATCACTGTACCTTGTGTCTTCTATAACTTCATCTATCAGCTTCAACCACAATTTGGCCAACTGGTTTGCAGGAATTTTACCTTGTATCCCTGATTTTAGAGCCTCTATGTTCGATTGCTGAAGAATGTGGAAAGAGAGGAAATAAATAGTAACTTTGCATTATACCATTATACCTGGCAAAGGCTTTACTTTTACCGCCGAGAAAGAAAATAACCCCAAAAGAGTGAATTATAGAAAATCTAGAGGACTTTTTATATTTAATAATACTACAGCTTAGCACTATTTATTTTTTCAAATTGTAATAAATACTAATATGTTTAAGCAACAGAACAACCTTATATAGTTGGACCTTTAAAACCTTGTAAATATTTTATATATTCAACAATTAATACAAAGAAACCAGGCAGGATAGGGGAGGGAAACCTAAAACAGAATATAAACTAAAACAAAATGGATCAAATTGTATTTCTTTTTCTAACCTTAAAAAAATGTATTAGTACATGTTTGCAGTACAGGCGGTTTACAGTCAGCTTGAGGAGTCGGTACTTGTACATCCTTAGCTGCTTCTTTTCTAATCCCTGTCCCCTTTCCTCCACTCTCCCTTCCTCCTCTAATTGCCCTATCCTGATTTTCATTCTTGTTGCTTCAATCATGTTATGGCACATACTGTTTACATTCATGGGGGTCATTAGGTTACTGTACATGGTATATCTTTATTCCACTTATTTCTCCTTTCCCTCCTCCTCATCCCTCACCCTTGCTCCCTTGGACTTCTTCCCTATTGCAGGAGATCCATCCCCTTGTCCTCATCTATTTTATTATTCTCTTTGTCTTTATTTTGCCTCACTCAAATAAGACATACTGCACAGTATTTAAACTTGTGTGCCTGATTTATTTTATTCTACACTATATTTTCTAGATGTATCCATTTTCCTTCAAATATCTCAAATTTGTCATTATTTATAGCCAGGTAGTATTCCACTATATATTGACACCACACTTTCTTTATCCAGTCATCTGTTGATGGGTAAACAGGCTGCTTCCAGGATTTAGATGTTATAAATTGTGCTGCTATAAACATTGGTATGCATGTATCACAGCTGTACGATTGAAGCTCTTTGGGGTACACGTAGCAGAGAGATAACTGGGTCACATGAAATTTCTAATTTCAATTCTCTTAGAAGTCTCCATGCTGATTTTCATGATGGTTGTACTAGTTTACACTTCCACCAACAATGTAGGAGAGTTCCTTTTTCAGCACAGCGCTGCTATTGCTTGATTTCTTGTTTTTTTTTGTTTGTTTGTTTTTCCGGTACCAGAAATTGAACTCACGACCTTGCGCTTGCCAGGCAGGCGCTGTGCCGTGAGCTAAATCCCCAGCCCCAATTGCTTGATTTCTTGATTGCCATTCTTTCTAGAGTAAGATGGAATCTTAGTGCTGCTTAAATCTGCATTTCTCTAATGGACACAGAAATGTTGAACATTTTTTCATCTATTTGTTGACTATTTGTATTTCTTCCTCTGTGAAGTAT
This sequence comes from Chinchilla lanigera, assembly GCF_000276665.1. Classification (NCBI taxonomy): domain Eukaryota; kingdom Metazoa; phylum Chordata; class Mammalia; order Rodentia; family Chinchillidae; genus Chinchilla; species Chinchilla lanigera. The sequence continues at coordinate 111,864 of NW_004955425.1, read as the reverse complement.
GTTTATTTCTCCTTTCTTTCTTTCTTTCTTTCTTTCTTTCTTTCTTTCTTTCTTTCTTTCTTTCTTTCTTTCTTTCTTTCTTTCTTTCTTTCTTTTTGAGACAAGGTTTCACTATGCAGTTCAGGCTGTCCTTGAATTCGCTATGTAGCCCATGCTGGCCTTGAACTTATGATGGTTCTTCTGCCTCAGCCTCCTGAGTGCTGGGATCACAGCTGTGTGCCATCATGCCTAGCTCTTGCCCATTTCTTGACAGGGTCTTTAATTTTAGGTGGTTTAATTTTTTGAGGTTTTTATATATTCTAGAAAGGAGCTAATTATAATTCTGAGAAGTAATATAAATTACATTGAACTAACCTAAGTAACATCTGAGTTTATTTTGATTAGACAACCTTAGTCAAGAAGGCAACAATAATCATAAACATATGATCATTTATGATTAAACTAGAAGGCTTGTTTTTCATAGTTGTTTATAAGAATTTTAAGTTTGAAAATGAGTGACTATAATGAGGATAATGGAGACCAGGTTTCACCCAGTTAGAAAGAATAGGAAAAACTAGAAAAAGTCTTTGGTATTGGCCTAGAATTGGGATTATTTTAATAAACTAATGGCCTTTAGTATATTGATAGATATAGAAATAAATGCATATATCTATGTCTGTGTACATGTGTGTGCAAGCTTATCTTGCACACACAGGATACAGCCTAGAAACAATGATGTATCAGTAGCAGTGAGCACTCCAGTGCCCAAATCTGGTTATTTAAATGCTATTCCCTACTGAAGGAATCAGAACCCCTTCAAGAAATGGTGGTTCTTGGGCTAGGCAGAGAGAGTACAAGATAAGCTTAGACAATATTGTTGTGTCACACTGAGCATTTGCCAGCGGAGAGGTTGGGGGAGGCCCCACCATGAGTACTCAAAGCCCTGGCCATAGAAAGCCATCTTCCTTTTGAGTTTAGCATGGAATCAGAGCAGCTTGATCAGTGGAGATAAAACTGATAAGAACTAAAAAAAGCTGCAGAATGTTCAAAATGTAATTAGAAAAGAGATGTGACTAATTCTCCATCAATTTCCTTGAGAAGAGGATTTGGAAATTAATATTTTAACTACATTGCAAATCAATAGCAACTTTACTGTATAAACAATTTAATTGTATATTTATCTTTGCATATTGTCTTTATAATATATTATTTTTAAATTTTTCTGCAGCATCTCAGATCAAGTATGATCCTATATACCTTGGCTCAGTCTTAGTAAACTTTAGATCTTAGAAAAGTCAACATTAGTATGATTTTAAAATATTTATTTATTTATGTGTTTGAAGAAAAGGTCTTGCTATGTAGTTCAGGCTGGCCTCAAACTCACAGCAGTCTTCCTGCCTTCACCTCTAGTGCTGGGATTACAGGTGTGTACCACCAGCCCTGATTTAAGTTTTTATTTTTATAGATATAATACACATCAATTGTACATATTAATAGGTTTCGGTGTGTAATGGTTGATACATTGTGTCAATTTGGGAAGTTTAGAAGCTTAACTAAGTGACTCAGCAGTTCTATATCCTAAGATATAGAGGACATGCCCTAATGCACCTGTTTACATCCTAGGATGTTGTAATGGTTAATTCATTGTGTCAACTGGAGAAGTTTAGAAGTTTAACTAAGTGACTCAGCAGGGAGCCAGGGTCCTCACTTTGTAAACATCCTCAGTCTGTGCAAGAGGAGGGCATAGAGATGGTGTGAGTGCTATACCCACCCTAGGGTAGGTAGCCCGCTTACAATGTAAGGGAGGAAAAGAGGCTTGCTCCTTTCCTTTTTG